>NC_142110.1:46331098-46634128 GCF_056152115.1 Neolamprologus brichardi | reverse complement strand
GCACTATCAGTGTCCCGATACACACTGATAGTGCAGACGTTGTTCCATCAAACATTTGACATCACTAAGTATGTGTTAATTTCCTTCTATTTTGTTTCTGTGGTATTTGACACAATAATATGAAGTCTTATGCTTTGTTTTATGGGTTTCGATTATTATCAACAATAATTATCGGGTAACTGCTCCAATTTACTGATTAACTAAATTAGTATCTTTCAAGAAAGTATTCAAAGCATTCTGCTGTTTTTTTAATAAGCTATATTCTGTAGCTACACTCTGGGAATATTTTTGAGAGCATGTGAAAATAAAATGTCTTACATTTACTCCCACAGTCAAAATTAAAACTTTCCTGTTCTCAAAGCACCGGTTCAAATGTTTGAGATGCATGGGGAAAACATATTTTCCGTGTAAACACTGAAAACTTTCAATCACTTTAATGTTAAAAGCACACTGTGCACAACTGGCAGACACTTTCAAAGTAATATAAAGCATAACCAAATCCCCTTCTTTCACTATTCCACCCGCCCTTCTCTCCCCCTCTTTTCTAAGGGCACAGCACCACACAATCAATTGAGGAATGGAAACACGGCTTGCATTTTGAAGTTGGTTTAACCTTGCAGTGACACCTATTGCGGATGGTTTGAAATGGTTGAGAAGAATAGTTTCCGCATGCTGGATTCTGCAATTAGGCAGCACATCTGCTCCAGCAGCAGCAGCAGCAGCAACAGCAGCAGAAGCAGCACCCTAGCATCCCCCCCAGAAACTCGAATTTTGGCATTTGTTGAGCTTGCCGTTGGTTGTCAGCCAACGCAAACAGTTTCCACTGCACAACTGCGAATAATTTTATGAGATGGATTTCAACTGGACAATTAGATGGATTTCAGCTGTGAATATTTTTTTTTAAAAAGTGCCATGCATTTCCAATCTGTAAGTAAAGTGACAGATTAAGGAAACAGAAGAAACACAGATGCAAGTCACAAAACAGGAAGAGCACGGGGCTCAGTAAAACGAAGAGTCAACGAGGGATAAACAGAAGGAACGATGAAAGAAGGGGAGGAGAGACAGTGACAGCCATGAGACCGAAATTTACAACCAAATCATCAGTTAACCACTCCAATCATAATGGATCAAGCCATTAAATTTGCATCTTTTTTTTTCTAAACAACCCTCAGACTGACACTGCCTACAGATCATTAGCTTGTATTGATGGCTGATGCAACTGCGCAGACCGAAAGTCTGAGAAGTTCACTGTTTGTCAGTTAATTCGCCACATGTAGTCAGGAGCAAAACAAATGCCTTCCCTCTCAATTTACGCATGTCTCATTAAATGCAATCCAGTTATTTCAAGACTAATGCCTTTTGCTCTCAAGTTGGCATGTTTACTTTGGTCTCGTTTTTCTTGTGCTGAATAGGCACAGAATGTGACCATTAAATATATTGCTGATGGAGAGACAAGGGGAGAGAAACATCAATATTAAAGGGAATTGGAGTTACTGCCGCCTGTGTTACATGACAGGCTATCCCCGGTGACATCATGACCAGGTCAGATAAAAACTAAAAAGTAAGCAGTGAATTCAAAATTCAAATCAGAAATCAGTTAATAGAAAAAGCAAGTCAAGGATAAAACATCTAAATAAACTTCGTCGAGATTTTAAGATTCTTCGGTTTTACTGTACTTACTATACTCTACTTAAGTTTAAATTAAAAAGCTAAGAATATGATTTGATGCGACTGAATCCACTGAAGCACTGGAAAATCAGATTGTTGGAAAAATGAAAAAAACTAACTAGCATTTGCTTCACCATTATCTGTGAAATTAGCATCTGTGTAATGAAAAGAATATGTGAAACAAAGGGACCTTTGGACATGGCATACTCCATAAAACCTTACTTTCAGCACCTCTGAAATTAAACCTAAAGTCGCCCCAGAGGGGCTATTAGATGACAAATCCTTGCTATTGACCAGGTTCTGCCCTCTGCTTGCTCATGAGTGACGTCCAAACCTCTTTGATGTCCCTCACCACAACAACACCAACTCCACTTCCTTTTCTTGAGAAGTACAAAAATGTGAGTCGCAACTTTTAGGCAATCGAAAAAGAGCAGGAGAAGGTTAAAGGGGCGAAAAGGGACTCACAACACTCAAAGTAAGCCAGATGTGGAAAACCGCGCTTGCTGTGGACCTGCATTAATGAAGGCAGAGATTCATCTAAGGGTGCTGATAGGCAACAGGATACCGTGTGATAGGCCATTGCACATACACTCACTCACCTGGTCACATGTGCTAGCAATAAGTTAGACTTGCTGCCACTCTGTTCAATCAAACAGATGGGATACGGGTGAGATTTGTCTGAGTTTTTTCACAGAGATGAGAAATAAAAGCATATGGGTGAAAGAGCATACACTGCTGAAATGCAGCATACATTGTGTAATCTGTAAGTAAAGGAGCTGATTTACATTTAGCACAAATATATTAAACTTACATACTTTTCAAGTGATGCGGTGCCACTTTTTATAGTAATAATATTAATAATAGCTTTTAAATGGGAAAAATAAACCATAGTGTCTATTAGTTTTTATCTGGACAATGATACATTCAATGAAAGCAAAACTAATACTTAGCACAGAACATTGTATTGTATTGTATAAAAGCTTTTTTGTGGCAAGTTTAAAAACAAAAATGCCTCTTTTAGTTATAAAAACTTTGGTGATAAAACACAATAATTTTAAAGTGCTGCGAATAATTTATCCTAATATAATTCAGACATACATTTAGTGTGTGCCATTAAGTATCATTACCACAATGCTCACAGCTATTTTGTGTTTTTTTCTTTGTTTTTTATTCTGATGGAATAAAATAATGATGTAGATCAAGGTTAATATCCAACGTAATTTACTATGTCTGTCTTTTAAGTTGTAATGTTATTTTCATCTATATTAATTTTGCTAATTTAAAACTAAATGTATCTGATAACTAGAAAAAGAGATGTTTTGTTTTAGCATAAATGGGCTGGTGTCAGTATGGAGAACAGTAAATCAGTACATATATGGCTGCAAATTGCTTTGTGACTTAATTGTTATTATTATCATTAGTTGCAAAATTCTGCAATATTACCTACCTTAATAAAAGTCTTATAAGGAAGACCTAGACTCATGTATCTCTGTCTAGGAGACTCATGGGTGTTTCCTTTTCTACACCTTTAAAACAGCAGAGAGATTTCAGAAAGGAGTTTTTAAGTAGAGTTGCACTGGTATTGCTACAAGACTTGTTTTTCGTCTATGATTTGATCATACCATCAAAGATACTAGTGCACTTCAAAGCTACGCAGAATAAATAGGCATATGTGTACAGAAGACAGTATGTACACTGTAGTGTAACTCACGTCTCTGTCGCAGCAGTATCCCTCCAAGGCATTCAGCAGAGCATGCATAACATACAGTATGCCAAAGATCTCCACAATTTTAACTGTAAGGCATTTTTGTACAGTAAAAAAAATAACAGTTTGAATATATTAGCATTCACAAAAAGACAGCAGAAAGTTCTGCACGAAAGGAGAAGTAGGGAGGAAAAGAGTGAGGGAGAGCAGAGGGTGAATGAAAATGTAAAGACTGCTTGGAACACTTAAATTAAACTGTACGTGAACCCCTAAACGCCAACAAAATCTATTCTTTGTCGTTACACATGACCGCAAAACGCTTGCAGCCATCATGCAGGAATGCTAGGTTGAGATGTTTATAGGCTTTAAACATATATATTTCCTTCCCAGGTAAAATAAGTAAAAGATCTTTGCTCAGTACTTTAACTTTAGGTTCTGATGTGTACTGACAGTTTGAGATTAGATGTGATATATATATATATTTTTTTTTTAAATTTATTTATTTTTTTGATCAGCTACAAGTTTGACAGCGTTGTGACGTGTAACTACATTGCTGGTTTTCTGATCTCTCATCAGCTGCTCTCAGTGACACGTCACATTAGACTGGGACTGAACTGTGGTAATGATAACCACAGTTGCATGGTTACGATGGTATTTAAGAAGCCTAATGTCCTGTTTGTTTTCCTATGTGTTCTCTCAGAGGTGCTCTCAACCCAGCAAGAGTGTCATGATTGGTGTTTTTTTGTCTGTGTACATGTTCGGAGACACTCCCTCTCTTAATCTGGGCAGGCCTTTTCTCCCTCTTCATGTGTCTGTCTCCCAGCTTCATTCAGTAACTCACTTTCCCTCACTCGCTCTTTTCTTTCCCTTTCTACTTCCCCTCTTTATGTCTGCTTGTTTCCTCCTCCTCCTCCTTCTTTTTTCTGCCCTTTCTCCTCCCACAGGGGTTGTATGCATTCCTGCCAAGAGGGGCGGAGGTGTCTGTGATCCGGCCTCGATAAGGACCAGACCTCGCCTCCGCGCTACCCTCCCTCGTGTTCACCCTAGTCCTCACCCCCTCCCTGGGAAAATGGGTGTACCCTCCTCCCTGGCAGGGCACCGGCTCCCCTTTGAGTGTGCTGCCATAGCTGGCAGCAGAGACTTAACATGATTTGTTTGTCTGCTGCTGTGTGTTTGCACCAAGCCCTAGCACCAACCTCCATTACTCCTGTCAGAGATCCAGAGGGCTGGTTAGCTGGTGCAGATCAGAAGCAAGGCCGCCAGAGGCTGGATGTGGAGGGTTAAAGGGGTGTTAAAGAGGCTGAGGTAAGGACGGCTAGAGATGCACAGGGGTTTGAAAAGTCACATAATGGAAGCATTCAGCATTTTTAAAGTAAGTCAAGCTGCAGCTGCCTGTAAGAAAGAAAGAAAAGAAAACAAACACACACATTCACATGGAGACACACACAAAACCATTTCACTAATCACTCAGTTTTATCCATGAGGATTGAGGGGTTTGTCATTCTTCTTTTTTTCTCTCTCTTTTTTTCTTGGTGTTTTCTAATTGGCTCACTTCCTGGTGCACTGGGAGACAGCAGGCACAGGAGCGGCTGCCCAGCCTGCCCATTGATCTTTCATCAGCCCATAGAGTTAAAGTTGAAGGCAGGAGGGAAAGGCTGGAGAGGCTGTCCCTCTTTTTATGGCAGCCCGCTGGAGCCTGCCTCAGATTGTTCCCTGTTTCCTCAAATTGTTTTTCATTTAGTCAGGCTGCAGCGCTGTGCTGCTCTGAAGAGGTGAGGTGGAGTGTCACAGACATTTAGGGGAGCACGTAACAGCTACAGTCTGGGTAGGTGGATACAATAGTATAGCACAACTGCATTGCTGATAGCATTTTAGCTTCTATGTGTCTGTGTGCATGTGTTTGAGTATCTGGACATATGTGCTACTTTAACCATGAGGTTTACTCTGTATGAAAATGGCCTACAGGCTGAAGGGCTTTGTAGTAGATGATAACCTCATAGCCTTATGAGCGATTATCGTAAGACTCCATTCAACTGTCTTTGACTCTATAATCTTATAAAGCTCTATTTTAGATATCATTACTAGAGCAGCAGTAATCTTAGATGACACACTGGAGTACCACTAATTTAGTGGGAGATGATATAGTATATTAAATTGCTTCACTTGATAATATTTCTATTAGTCAAAGCCATTTTAGATTATGAACAACTATAGGAGGTCTTAACAACTCAAGTTTCACTTGAGGGGCTAAAATTACCTTAATCAATTTGCATGAAAGCCATCGTAGTGGTCAAGACATCCACGTGACATCCAATCAGAGGGTCTAATCAGTATGTGGGTGTGGTCCGTTGTATCCCCAACAGTATTCCATTGATCTGAGCTCCAGCGCTGAGCTGCAGCAGTCATGTAGGCCCTAAATTGGTCATCTAACTGATATGTGATATTAGGATCCTTCTTCGAGGAAGCTCCACAGGGATCTGGTCAGAGGGAGAGGGAGAGGGAGAGAGAGCGAGAGAGGTGGGGGTTGAGTGAGAAAGAGAGCGAGAGAGAGAGATTTCAGATCACCAGATTAATTTTCACTGGACTTTGAATATTTCATGGAGTCTTGCAACAGATACACGAATAGGCTAAATAACAACAACCCCATCCCATCACAAACATACATCAGGTTGTGTAATCTCAACCAAAAAAAAAACATGAACATAAATATGGTGTTTTTAATCCTTCATGAACTACAAAAAGGCTTGGACATCAGAAGACAAAGCCCTACTGAAAGAAGAAAAAAAACTGCATTAATAGATTCCGGTGCAAGGAAATTTATTGCACAGCTCAGAAAGATCATTCTGAGAAGATGATGCCCAGACGCAGAGACACGCAAACACACATGACCCCTTCACCCAAAGGGCCGAGTTAGGGGAATCATGTCTGGATTATGTTTCTAGTCCCAGCAAACATGTGGCTGATATAAGGCTCGGATAGTGACTCAGCCCTGGTTCTTAAAAGTAGACACAAAAGACAACCTCCTTAAAAAGCCTGTGATATAGATTTAACAGATATGCCTGCGTGTGAGTGCATTAGCTCATTTGATTCACTTGTCTGCTTAATTCTGTCTGAATTGTATAAGATCCTTACACGAATGTCTCATCGCTAAAGAAAAACTTAAATTACATGCTGTGTAAAGCAGACCGTAAATCTATCAGGACTCTCAGCAGTAACAATGCAAAGGGGGTAACACGCTCTTAGAGCAATAACCCACACCTGACCCCTAAACCTTCGTGCATGGAAAGGATGTTGTTTCACCGACTGTCTTCAAGTACTTTCCTCTCAGAAAGACATCAATGAAACCAGAGCTTGTCATGCTCTGTATTTGTTTATTAAGTATTCTACTGGACTGGCTCACTCCCAAGATGGCTGTAACTGAGAGATTTGTTCATGTAGGCATTAGGGCTGGCTATCAGTGGTGAATTATTTATTGCAGAAAATCTTCCTTTCCTTGACGGATGAGGGAATATGTAGGACTGCTCACTGACTCTGCCTTGTATTAACAAGCAGGATGAAAACATTGTTAAAAACTGTACACTGATGCTGAGTTCGGGGAGAAAAAAAGGTGTGGGAATATTTATTTAGAGGAAAATAACTGCAGTAATAAAATTGCAAATAGATGATCTGGTAATACATTTGCCACAGTACACTGATTGCTGGATGTCTATTTTTTCAAAGGAGATTTAACATGTGTATTTGATAACTAAATTTCACTACTATATAAATTAACATTTCTAATTTAAGTAATTAAAGGTTATTTAATTTTTTAGATGTTGTTTTTGTGCTTTTTTGTTTCAGCTCTTTATTTCAAAACTCCCAAAAAGCTGTCAGCCTTTCAATGCCTCATTAAAATGTTTGAATGATGCATATTTAAAACAAAAAGAAACAGAATAAATGTGATCAAGAGCAGCATGTGCTGTCTGCTTCCACTGACAAGAGCATCAAGAATTCCACAGGAGAGTAGCAGTGCTTGCAAAATATCAACTCGGTGGAACCCCGACTACTATTTCAGTTTATCTAATAAAATGGAAGCAAAAGAATAGACACAGGTCTTTGTGTGAGGAGAAAGTCTGTTACTATTGACATCTTTCCTGACAAATTTAAATCACAAATGATTTGTTCAAATAAGACTTAATCACATTTTGGTCCTTTTCTTGCCCCTTTATTATGCTAGTTCTAGTAGTCTGAGCAGTGAAAGAAAAAAGGGCAGAGGGGTCTGGCAATTGTCATTCAATGGCTGAGCCATTTTGGAAATCACCCTTCTCTTTTTGTTCCTGCTGCCTCCCGCTCTCTATTTCCTTATGGCACACTAGATGGAAGGCTTCCCTTTATGATTTCCAAGATACACGTACACCGCCAATCCCCCTCTTTCTTAGAGAAACAGGCACATATAAAATGACTGAATGAGTCAATCTTGCAAGCAGAAAAAAGGAAAAATCCTGGCAGTTCAGTTGACAACAGGATAACTATATAAAGCTGATTAAGGACTAATTGAAAATTCCCAAGAAGATACAAGGACGGTTTACACAGAGGCACCTTTTAGTCCTAAATCAAGTAAAATTTGGGTAACAGTGTTTAAAAAAACATTTTTAGTATATAATTCTAGTCAATGTGACATTTGTAAACTTCAGATCCAATCTGAATAAAATTACCCTAGCCCTATGACCCAGGGACATCCAAGCAGTCTCACAAAGAGCCACTAAAAGGGATCCATGACCCATTTTGAGTCTTGGCCCATATTTCAAGAATAAACACCAGTGAGCCCCAGCATCATCTTCACTGAAAGAAAAAAAGAAAACAACAGAGAGAAAAAAAAAGAAAAGGAAAATGTTCCTCGCCCCAACTATTTAAAAAAATAACAACAGTGCAAGCATGATAACTACATATAACTACATAAAATCTAAGCTACCAATGGAACTGCTGAACATGTGCATGCTGACAGTGTGATGATGTTTTGAGCAACTGCAGACCTGCTTTAGAATGACCCGAATGTTAAGGTTTTAATCTGAAAATAAATAAATAAAGAGTCAGGCATAGCTTCCAAGCTGCCAGTCTCACACTGAAGGAAAAATATTATCATCAAAAGGGAATGAAATTCACTGGCATCACTGGACACAAAATAACCGCTGACTTTATGCACCGGTGTGTGTGTGTGTGTGTGTGTGTGTGTGTGTGTGTGTGTGTGTGTGTGTGTGTGTGTGTGTGTGTGTTTGCTTTTGCGAACGAGGGATGTTTTTGAGGAGTTTTAACCCTCTGCCTAAGAATGTCAAACAGCGTGGAGTTTTGAATTGTGTGACTTCTACCTTGTCCTCGTCACAAGGTTGAATATTAATCCACAAATGACCTCCATTTTTCACACCTGAATCAAAACACTCAAGTTCTGACACACACACACACACACACACACACACACACACACACACACACACACACACAGAGTATATTTTCAGAGTAATCCTTATCACACTGTTTGTGCCAGCCTGCAATCAGACACCAGGTGATGTGGTGTGGTGGGAGGGATGATATGAAGCAGAAAATGTGAGCATGTCTTCAGTCTTGTAAAGGGCTTAAAAGGACTGCACTGAATGCTGGAGAAAGAAATGAAAATCAAGGTGTGAATCAGTTTCTAAGTGCTTCTGTGTGTGAACCTTTAGAGAACGGAGTATCTTAAGCTACTTTAACATGTTGCAACAATAGTCTCTGTATCAAAACCTCCAAACCTAATAAGTAAGATAGCAGCTAAAACAGAAGTAGAAAAATAGCAAATAAATTTAAAAAAAAAACTGGGTGTAGCCTATGTATTATTAAAAATGGACATTGTCAATTTTAGTGCTCATTTTGAAATCCATTGCTGTGATACTGCTCTGATTATTTTCTAATTATGAAACCATATTACCTTCAAAAAGTAGTTTTAAAACATATTCAGTTCTTTATATCAGGATATGTTGCAAAAATAAAATTTCTTACTAATATCCATCAGTAGTCCCCACTGTGGAGCAAACCTGGAGACATGACATCAAACGATCATCAGTATTTACATGACCAGGAAATGTCCCGAGAAATGTGTTTGGAAACGACTGAAAAATTATGACCAAGCGCTGCTTGGCCGGACGCGTCTTGCCTTCAGCGTGGAGTTAGTTTGTGCGCCAGGCGCCGAGGAGAATAATCTGTTTACAATGTGTGCGTTGATGGCCATTTTTTATGATGTTGTTTAATCCACAGTGGAGTAAAGGGTGGGCTGTGTAGCAGTGCTCCAGACAAACTGGCTCCAGTGGCCATCTCTGTAGCCTATAGGCTTCTCTATTTGAGCCGAGAGACAGGTGTAAATCTCTCCTGCGATCTTTACTCTGCACTCTGCGCGACACTCACCTGAAGGTAAATAAATGGTTTATGGCCAAGTAAATGAACCACCTCTCCTGCTTTGTGGGCTTGTGCACCGAAAAGAAGAATAGCCTCAGGGTAGATGTCATTGTCATCAATTGAACCGAAAAAGGAAAATGGACAGTGTGTGGTGGATACTTAGGGAGGGAAATATTAATATATCGATTTGTGTATCTATCGGGACGGGAATGATGGCATTTATTCATAATTTTGCCATAAGACATCTTTATTAAGCTTTTTTTTTTTTTTTTTTTTTTAAAGAAAACGAAGAAATAAAGGTCAGTTTACAGAATGTTTCTAAATAGCTGCTTTTTAATCCAATCAGAAGTATCCAAAGCTGAGTAGTGGTCATGTAAACTTGATACAAATATAATGCAGAAAAATCAATTACTGTTGGCTAAAATATTTTCAGAAAATATGCGCATAGATAGCTCTATTTCGCTTATGGGGCAGCACTATATTTACTGGCGGATTCGTTTGACTGTGTGTGTGTGAATACGTTTAGACAACGTTATTTTAAATGGATTGATACTCAAAATAATCTCAGTGTCCCTGGATCGCTTTGCTATGCTGTCATTGGCACCCGTAGTGTGTGTGTGTGTGTGTGTGTGTGTGTGTGTGTGTGTGTGTGTGTGTGTGTGTGTGTGTGTGTGTGTGTGTGTTGAGACAGAGCAAGAGAGAGAGAGGGGAGCTATTATACCAAAATTCTGTAAAGTAGGTCTGTGCCATTCTTGATTAGGGATTGTTCCCAAAAGATGGTTGCAGACATGAGATAATGAGGTCCTGTGATAACGCGGGCCTCCTTTAAGTTTTTCCCATGAAACGAGACTGTCGCCAGTCCACAAAACGACACTGTGCTTCGGCACCACGCTACTCACTTCTCATTTGTCGAGCACAAAAGCTGATCCGCCCCAAATCCGCACTAACAAACCAGGGACCGGGAGCAAATCATATAAAGTTCAATCGTATTCACTTCTCCACTAATTAACTGGACTCCCACCTTATTCTTAAATACAGTGACCAATTAAACTGCCGTGTTTGCCAAAGGTCTCTGGGGCCACAGCCGGTCGCCAGGAACATTTGTGAAGGTCTGCGGCTTCACAATAGGCCATGGATCTTATTAGGTGAATGACCCCAGCGAGGAAAGGTTAGAGGCTTTTTCACTGTCGTCGCTGGAAAACTAAGATGTTTCCTAATCGGATTTTAATTGCTTGGTTGAGTGGCTGATTCGTGTCCTCTCAGTGTTCGCAGTGGGATGAGTTTGTATTTCTGCGCCGATCCGCAAACATATGAAATCGTGACCATGATGTATTAGATTAAATTATAATTTTAATTTACAATCAGAATTATTTAATTTAATTGAAGAGAAACCCGAGGTTTTATATACAGGGCTGAAATCAACAGGTGTAAACAGAATCTGTACTGAAAGTGACGCAGTTATAACTGTTTCTGCACAGAGCACTGATACTTTAATTTAAACCCCCCCTCTCTGTCTACTTCACAGTGAGATCCAATATCCTAACATACAGCTATAAAGGCGGACGTGACCACAATGACCATCAGTCCAGCACATAGATCCACGAAGGGGACACAGTTACATTTATTTATTTTTGCCTCGGCAAATGTGCTATTTTTGCAGCAGTTGCGCGTACTGAGCCTAGCCTGCGCTTATTAGAGGTCACTCAAGACTTCTATAAGTTAAGCCAAGCAGGTTTAGCTTACGTTCAAATACTCCCCCTCATTACCCCAAAAAATGTCTTTATACAAAACATCTGTGGGGGAGTACAATAAATGAAAGCACGGCTCCAAACCGCATCCTACTTCTTTTAGATTTTCATGTGGTTTTCGTGTATTGTCTAACTCAGTAAATACGGCCAGTCTCATATTTCAAATGTCACAATTCTCTGACGACTTGCAATTTGAACATGAAAAAGCAGCAACGGCAGACAGCTAGTAAAAAGAAAAAGGGAAAAGGTGGCTCTGAAACCTATTACATTCGCATTTACTTTTGAACAGATGTATTTGAAAAAAAATTTTTTTAAAAAGTTCCTTCCTACTATATATATATGTATATATATATATATATATATATATATATATATATATATATATATATATATATAGAGAGAGAGAGAGAGAGAGAGAGAGAGAGAGAGAGAGAATTGTTCATAAAGTTTTAGTTCATAACTTTGCCCAGCCAGATGAAGCTTCACATTCAGTTGCCACAGAAGTCGTTTAGTTAGTTTTTAATATGAACACATAGATAATTTTAAAGTCCTTTAAATGACCCAGTTAATTTATGATTGTAACCCATCTGAGAAATGTAAGTACTTATTATGGATTATCCACACATCCGCACCGTTTTTAAGCGCTGCACTTGCCATAACTTTACAAAATAAAAAAATAATTAAAAAAACCTCTATTCTACTTCTAAACAATATAAAGACTTTCGGGATCTTAATAAACATGGAGAATATGAACATGTGTTGCTGTCTGTTGTTGATTTCTCAGAAGAGAAAACGTTTCAACTGCAAGCAACTTAATGCAAGGCTCCAAATACCCAGAGGAGGTTTCCGCAAACATTTACAAGGCATTATAGTTTCAGAAGTTACTGCAGGGATGCATCCAAAGCACGGAGAAGCATGTAGGAGATTCAATTGACCGCACTCAACTTTGCAGCCGTTTGAGCTTGCAGCATACACTTCAAATTTTTGTTCCCGCTACTGACAAAACCGTTAATTCACCCAGAAACGGGAGGTCAAGTTTCAGCAAAAGCAGAAAAAAAAGATGGGCGACAGCTCACAGGAACATTTGTGTAAGACCGCAAAGGTTTCTGTGTACAAAGAGCTCCAGTATGCCCTGGGCTTTCCTAAAATTATCCGTCGAGCGTTATTATGACACTTGTTGCTTCTATCTATATGTTTGAAAAATGTGAAGTCAAGAGTGAGTTCACTCAGCTCAAATTTAGCAGGTGTGTTTAAGAAGAAGGGTATATAAATATGAATAAATTCTGTGAATCCTGTGAACAATCTGACAACGAATCTGGACACTTTCAGTTCGTTTTGGAGCAGTTTTTGTCATAATTATTTAAGACTTAAACACTGGATTCGCTGTATTTTAAAATAAAGCTTGGGTTGTTTCACACAAGGTGCAAATTCAGAGGCATCTTTTTTATTTGGATCTCGTCATTTCCTAAGTGATATCATTATGTATCTCATAAAAGTTCGACATTTTACTACTATCCTATGTGAGAAAGAAAAATCTGTACGTGTTACACAAGCCTGTGCTGCTTTATTTCTTTTTGCTGCTGCCTCTCTTCTGTTGAGTAAAACAAAAAACTAATGGGATGAGCTGCAGTGAAATCCGCAGTGAAAAGGCTGGATTATAGGCTCAGGCCTACACACAGCACCTGTAGGGAGTGGCTGGAGTAACCTTCTCAAAATAACTCACAAAACTTATCCCAGCAGGTTGCAGCGAGGTTCAACAGGAAATATGACAGACCACCTGAGGTACAAATCCAGGAAGACCTGGCTTACCTTGAGGGTAGTGGCACCTAAGATAGTTTTATAAGGTCATTTAGGGATGGGGTGCACTGCTGTTTATGTAGCATAACTGGGCTGCAAATTTTTTACTGCATTTAAGCAGCTCCCTTTAAGTCATACTCACTGCCTTGATGTGGTCTGTCTCTGAGCCTGAAGCCTCCTTATTCCTTATTGAATGTCTATCACAGTACTTACCATGGATTTACTTTAAAGATTGGTATTACACTTGATCCAGTTACCTCAATCACCATTCTTGGTAAGCAAATATCTGATTGTGGGACAGAAAGACATAAAAGACATGTATTCAACCATCCCGTCAGTGGAAATCAGTGCTGGTTTCTTTTACCAAGCTTTCCAGACTGCATGGCACTTGCTTTTCCGCCTATGGTTTTCCATTTCAAAGCCCTGTGTCTCCATGTAAATACAAAAACACAGTAATCCAATCTGACCCCATTGCAAATTTTCCAGAAACTATTGGGGGGTAGTGGGGTTGACATGAGCCACACACTTATCCCACTTAACCTCTAGAGAGAAGCCACCCTAACCCCTTAGTCCAAGATTCCCTTGGTTGAGGAATGCACTGCTTTATACCACTCTGCTCTTAAAAGCACCATGTCTCGAGGTTGCACTCAATGGCAAAACCTTATAACTTTGTGAGACCATAAACCCAAAGCAGCAGAGAGTGGATGCCAATGGTGGGGAAGCTAAATGGACAGCAGATACCAACATTGGGGCCTTCCCTGGCCACCATTCTGCCCAAACCCAAATACTTTTTGATTTAAACCCAAAATCGTCCCTAACAGTTATATCTCATGAACATAGCAGGAGCATATTTATACTGTGCTAACTTGATGACAAATAACCCGAGGAATTTTCTGTTCCCCATTTACTATTGTTTGCTTTTTAGCATGCAAAACTAGTTCCAGTAGAATTCCCATTGCTCAGGATACAGCGGGAAAGATGCTTATCTCCCACGTTGGCGAGTGGTGGCACGTAAAGCAAGCTGAAGACTTTTGACACATGGTCCACATCTGAGGCATTTGCCATGAGTGTCTTGATCACACAGCGTGTAGCTACAGAGAAAGCCTGACGGCTGTTTATGGGGTTGAGCAGACAAATCCCCCGCATTATACTCTACAGGTGATGCATGCCACTGGACTGGTTTTGTTCTAATAGCGTTGTGTACATTGCACTTTCAAAACGCAGCTGTCAGTTCTTACTCTTTTCTGCAGCAACAGGAATAATGGGCATGGCCTGGTTTATGTAAATAGGAAACATTTCACAAACTTATTTTGTGAGCTCCTTTGGAAAACGCAAGCCATTTTAAACAAAACGCAAACTCCTGTGATTTCTTGATCTAAACACAATTATACTGAAATGTTTGCATGTAAAGTTTCTCAATATCTAAACTGGCGACACTGATTTCATTCCTTTCACGTAATCAATAAATGTATAAATTACTCAGTTTGTTTTTTATACCTTGTGTCAGATTTGTTTGGGTTTTTTGCTTTGTTTTTTTTTTTTTGCACCCCAGAGGTCTTTAAAGCATGCCCTGTTTAAATTATGAATATAAAGCTTTATGCCCCCCCCCTCCCCCAATCTTTCAGCTGCTTCATCGTTAACTGTGTGGTAATAAGGTAAATGTTATGAGCCTGCATCACTGCTGATGAACAACCTTAACCAAAAACAGCAAATATCTCCCTAAGATCAAATTTCAAAAATAACATATTCCTTAGTCAGCCTGTAGTCAATGCTTTGCCATCAATAGGCACATCTTCTAATTAACTAAAATAGTATTCAATCAATACCCATAACTGGCCATTGCAAGAATTGATGAGAGCAAGGGTTGACTTGACAAAAAATGATTGACATGGACATTTCATCAACAGGTAAAGAGCTTATCAATCTTCCAGCCAATTGACTAAAACATTTGTGTTATTCTGGCTAGAGCAATTTAGAGTCTGCACTCTTTTTGGGAGGCAATATGGTCTTGGTGAATCAATTTTAGCCCCACCTAAATGTCTGAGGTAAATGGTTTGTATTCAGAAAGTCATTATGCTGTTAATTGACCCCCTCCCCCCCTCTGCTTCTTGTTGGGGTGTACATAATGAAGTTTGGGGTCATTATACTTCTTGGATACACCAATCTTGTGATGTTTCCTTTTCCTATCATGTTCTGTTAGGGCTGATGATTCTCACCAGACAATCTCCTCTATCCAGGAGTGGTGCCACCAAGTCTGTCCTTGCTTATCATTAACAATCTGCAAATAAACAGGACAGCATACATTACATCACTTGCAGCTCCATGATCAATTCCAGGAATGTCTTTGAAGCTTTGCTTAATGAACCTACACAGTGTAGCTGCTCTGTGTAGTTAAGCAATGAAAGCTTCATAACCCATGACATCAGTGCAGGTTTTTTCATCCCTGATAATATTTTAAGGCTTTTAAAGGAATATAAACAAAAATATAATAAAGTAATAAAAACACAGAGTGGTTGTAGTTTTCTCTTCTTCTTCTTCTCTACCTTTTTCCCAAGAATCTTAAGTCACATCGTTCAAGGATCATTTCTGTAAACTGTGTGGACAGTACAGCATGACAGCTTTAAAACACAAGCCATCCCCGAAGCTGCCCAAAATCACGCAAACCACACACCCCTCCACACACGTGGAGTGAGAAATTTTAGAGGCTGTCCAGTCAAATATACTACCCCTTCTGATTTTGATATGCATGATCTCTGTAGAAAAGGGAAGCGCTGACAAAGTTGGCTTCATCAATCAGTTGTGTCAGCTCAGTCCTTTTTATAGCCTCCCGAAGTCCCTGAGAGCCCTAACCCTGTAAAAGTTTATAAGTATTGACCATTCCCTACTTGCTTAGCTAATGAAGGCAGCTTGGCCACATAGCCTGGAAGGCTGCCACAGTGTCAACACTGCTTCCTATTTGATGACACCCTGCGCTAAATTGAAATGTGCCGCTAATGGGGGCGAGTGTTTAAAGAAGAATAAGCCCCAGTAATTGACACAGACCTGACCTCTCTTACACAAAGAGATGACTGCAAGCTCTCATATAGAAAACAGCACCTTAATGCTGGACATTGCACGCACTGTTTAGCTACTTAGCTCCTGGTGTTCTGTAAGATCTCCATTCAGTCAGAAGTTGCTGGAGCTTATCAGTAGTGGCGCATTTGTTTTCTATAGCAAATCAATAACAGAGAAAATACGCCACATCCGAGTACATCTCCTGGGGGCATATATGCATGCACTCCAGTTTACGTACTTGTATACAGTATCTACACAGGCAAGAGGGGCAGGTTTCTAAGACAGCGCCTAACAATACTTATGATGAGAGGACCGACAATAAACAAAAACCTGCACAACATGCGCGCGGTGGTCTCACACTGATACTTGCGAGCACGAGCAGTTTTTGCTGGCTCCCAGAATAAGTCCCTAAGCGCTTGTTTTCAATTCAGTGCAAGCTTTTACAAATTCTAACAACCAGTGTGCGACAAACAGGCCACATTTCCACGTTGTCAAAATATTCAGAATCGTGCATGCAGAATCATCATAATTCACTACATCCCTGTTGATTTTTGTAAGAATTTGCTCATTCCCTCAAGGACTCTCAGATCCACACGGTCCCCGCCTGGATCCATGGAGACAGACAAATGACTGAGAATTGATGGTCAATGTTTGCCCAAGGCTGCTGACTGGCCACTGCACTCTAGTTTACTTGTGAATTAGTGGTTAAATTGCATTTTGGAGAGCACTAGCTTGGCTTTGTCTTGGGTTCACTTCGACGCTGTGCAGAAAAAACTGTCACTGCACCGACTAATGAGCTGCTTCTAATTGGCGTTTTTAAGCATCTTATAAGTATATCAGCATTGTTAATAGGCGCATACTGCATGTTACCGTTATGGAAGTGCACTATGGACCTTAAGCTATAGCGGTTATGGAAAATAGGTTATGACAGCTTGTACGGGTGTAACAGGAACAACACTGACTCAGATAGCTTAGAAAAAATACCCGTGCATTATCAATAACACCTAGTTGGTTATCCAGCGTGAGCAACTGTCATTTTGCAGAGGCAGGCTATAACGGAATTGTTTCCCAGAGACAGTTGTGCCGGGAAAGTGTGCTATATTTAACAAGAGAATTGATTGGTAGGCTATGATTCAAAACATAGACGTTTTGTTGGGGAAGTGATAATGCAGTAGCACAAGTGAGCACATCCTCCCCGAACTGTGCTCCTCTGGGTATTTGTGCGCAAACTTGTGATACGGGTTGAGCCTCAGCAAAGATGAACTTGGCTGTTAAATAAAACCCATTTCAAGTCGAAATGAAAATATTTATATTCACTGGTTCATCAAAATAACGTATTTCCACACTATATGTACAGTACGCTTCTCTCACACCGAGTCAAATCCAAACATGGCTTGATGAGGAAAAGTGGAAGTGAAGACCTCACTGTAGGGAGTATAATCTAGGAAGATAATAAATGAAAAAAAATGAACACACCTTACACCCGTGAGCTTTCAAATTTTTAAAAATCAAAATAAAATAAATAGCCTAATAAACTAATTTAAGTTCAAATAACTGTTAGCGAAAGCCTCAAAGGTGTCATAATATTCGCCTAACGTTACATTACTGTCAGGAGCTTATCATAGAGCGCTTCATCCGTAACCCGGTCATATTTTCCTGAACTTTGATTTCAAAGGAGGTCGTTACTGGAAATGTTCCTCTGTTTTCCGGTGCTGATAAATCTGTGCTCGCAGAATCTGTAAACTGCGAAGTGAAAAAAATAAATTGTTATATTAAATTATGACATAAATCTGATTATAACCCAGCAGGACAGTCTTCGTCGTATTCAAACCAAAAAGAAAAAAGAAAACACGGTGATACGGTGGGGAATGGGACAGAGAAGGAATTCAGCAGCGCAACACAACAACCGGCCGACAAAGCGAGCCGGTCTCCCGGCTTGGCTTGTCTGCTCTCTCCCTTTCGCTGGGTCTCACACACCGACCAATAGCGCAAGTTCTATAACGATGTTGACATATTCACACAACACTGGCTGGGGCAGGGTGGTGTTTCACGGCAAAGCCCTTTTTAGTTTCCAAACACCTTTTTATAAGTCTGAAGTCTGTCCCCTCCACCCGACCTGTTAAAACCACGCCCACGCAGCCACACAATTGGTCCGAAAGCGTCAAAGAGCCAATCAAACCGAGCGCTGCTACTCTCTGTTGCATACACATCCATACAGTATGAAGCCCTATGGGCCACAGAGGCGCTAGGAAAATCACGGAGCTGGGACCTTACCACCTCTCTTTCTCTCTCTCTCTCTCGCTGGCCGTCAGCGGACTCCTTTCTTTTGCACACGTCTTTCCCTGAAATGTGTGTGTGCGTGAAAGGGAGAGGAGGAATAAAGTGTGTGCGCGCGTGTGAGGGTACATGTCCGGAGCGAGTAAAGGCAGGGGGATTATTCGGCGCTATCGAAATATTTCAACACGTCGCTTTCGCTGCAGGACTGAAGCCAATAAGAGGGAACCCATTTTAACAGGAATGCCGATATTGTAAACAGCAGCAGAAGAGAAGGAATGCACCGCAGTCAATTAAGTGACTCACCTCACTCGGTTTAATTCGACTAATGTCAGAAAAACGTTGTCCGATGCGCGTTAACCTCCGAAGAAAATCGGCCTGGCAGCACTCTTGAAGATTAATGGAGAGCACTTATACATTTCACTTTGCAGACTTTTGACCAACGATTCGGCAAAGGACTGCAGAGATTTCCCGGCAACTTGGGAAAAAATAGTGGATGCTTGTTCCCGTCGAGTTCAAGGAGGAGTTTCCAAAAAGCTTTCCAACTCCAGATTTGTTTTGATTTTTGTTTCTTATTTTGCCATCATTTGGTTCTGTCATACGCGAGCCTTAGTGTTCTAAGAAGTATTGCTTTCCATCCAGCCAGTCGTCTACGTTTGTTGCCTGCTCTTGGATGAACTTCCTGATGAGAGATCCAGTCATACAGGGATCAAGTATGGCATATCATCCGTTTATACCTCACCGGGGTCCGGAATTTGCCATGAGTGCGATGCTGGGTCACCAGCCTCCCTTCTTCCCGGCCCTGGCTCTCCCTCCGAGCGGCTCCCTCTCTCTGCCGGGCGCCCTTGGAAAGCCGATCATGGACCAGCTGATGGGAGCCGCGGAGACCGGCCTCCACTTCTCCTCGCTGGGACATCAGGCTGCTGCCGCCCACCTCAGGCCTCTGAAGACTTTGGAGCCTGAGGAAGAGGTGGAGGACGACCCAAAAGTTCACTTGGAAGCCAAGGAGCTTTGGGAACTCTTCCACAAGAAGGGCACTGAGATGGTGATCACAAAATCCGGAAGGTGAAACATGTTTGTGTGTTTATTCAAATAATTTAAAAAACAACAACAACAACGCAGAATCCTGTTGTGCGTGATCAAAATGTGGGATGTTATGTCATTAGCCTGCACACATACAGATACATTACAATTACTACAATTACTTTAGAAGAATAAGTATAGAATAATCCTTTAATTGTCCCACAAGGGGAAATTTGGTTGTAACAGCAGCCAAAAATACATATACAAACAAACAGTACACAGGACACAGAACAGAAACATACACAATTTTTCTTACATATTTACATTAAGGACAATGGTTATTATATACAGAGAGTACTGTACAGTTATTAAATTAAATAAAAAAGCCTTTACATTCCTCTAAGTTCAACTGGTTACGTTGACATTTCAGTCTAAATATGCCACAAATATAACGCTGAAACGGCATTTTTTAGTTATAGAGTAAAACAGCAAAGATCGGCCATTTCTGATATCTATTTCTCGCTTGGTAAATAAAAAAGAGACCATCTGTAGATACAGTGTGAATTTTCGTGTTCACACAGCCTGCAAAGACACTTTACTAGGACGTCTTTATTGGTGGAAAACGGCATACACTCGCCTAAAATAAAAGGGATTATGCGTGCAACTCATGAATTATTAATATTAAACCTTGTCTTTCATTAGTTTTCACTTCAAAGATCTATACACAGCTTATGATATAAAATATGGCTTGATAATAATTTTTTACCCACTGCCCTTTTTATCTAAACTTTCTGTTGTCAGAATACTCTATTAAAGTGGCTCACTTGGACTAAATTAATTTTATCATCACGGTAATCTTGTGTGTGTGTGTGTGTGTTTGTGTGTTTGTGTAAGTGTCTAGGTGTGTGTGTGTGTGTGTGTGTGTGTGTGTGTGTGTGTGTGTGTGTGTGTGTGTGTGTAGGCCTTTCGTGACTTTAAGAATCAAGACATCATTTATTTATTGGAGAGTATATACTCATAATATATTTGTTTACCCAACACATACTTACATTAATTAATAGCAGGCTGTCACACTGAGATTATAGCGGTGTAATACACTTCTTAAAATCTAGACCTTAGTTTATTTACGTGTACCTAAAAAACATCGTGTTTTTTAAAATATCGTTGGATTTTTTACCCTGTGATTTATTTTGTAACGCATTCGTGTTCATAATATATTTTTGTTCTGTCACAGGCGGATGTTCCCTCCGTTCAAAGTGAGGTGCACTGGTCTGGACAAGAAGGCAAAGTACATACTCTTGATGGATATAGTTGCAGCCGACGACTGCAGGTACAAATTTCATAACTCCCGCTGGATGGTGGCAGGAAAGGCCGACCCCGAAATGCCAAAGAGGATGTACATTCACCCGGACAGTCCGGCTACTGGTGAACAGTGGATGTCAAAAGTCGTCAATTTTCACAAGCTCAAGCTGACAAATAACATCTCTGACAAGCATGGATTTGTAAGTTCAACTAATGTATGTCAATTTCCCTATTTATCAACTTACCGCTTTAGTAAACACATGTCGTCATGATTTAAAATTGATTGTTTTATTTTAGTACAGTTTGTTTGGTTTTTTAAATGAACACCTAAAAGACCCGTTTACAAAACTAAAAATGACAAACGTGGTCATGTTGAGATATTTTGTAAGAGTTTTTTTTTTTTTATTTATTGCAAATATTAAGCTTGATATTTAAACTTGTTTTGGTGCAGATATGGCTCGATTTGTCTATTTTAATACGAAGAGAGTTTGTGTTTTAACAAACTAGCGATACTAAAAAGTAACACAGAATAAACAAATATCTTTGTATTGTGAGCCTTTTATAATTGCTCATGTTTGTGACTGTGTGTGTGTTGCAGACCATTCTTAACTCGATGCACAAATATCAGCCCCGGTTTCACATTGTGAGGGCCAACGATATTCTCAAACTCCCGTACAGTACCTTCAGGACTTATGTTTTTCCTGAAACGGATTTCATTGCTGTGACCGCTTATCAAAATGACAAGGTAAGCGCAATTATTGCCCAGAGGTCTGCTAAACTTATATTCTGATTTTTTTTTTCTCAAATGTAGCCTCCCTAGCCGTGCCAGACGCGCTTTCCTTTCTGCTCTGCACCTTTTTGTTGTCATAAAATATGAAAGACGTCATATTTGTTTGAGGCTGGGAGCTTGGAGTATCATAGCGTAGGTCAGGGTTTGGCGAGTGAGGGGTGGGGGGTTGCGACTAAGTGCCACATTCACCAGTCTGTGGTAGGAAAGTCATAATTCAGAGGAATGTTGCGCAGGTTATCTTTCTTTCATTTAATCACGTGGAAAGGATTTGGCTCAGACCCAGACCCGCTCTCGTTCTCCCTGTCTTTGCATTTGTGATTGCAGGCTGTGTGTGTGTGTGTGTGTGTGTGTGTGTGTGTGTGTGTGTGTGTGTGTGTGTGTGTGTGTGTGTGTGTGTGTGTGTGGCTACAGTGTGTGTACAGGGGGGCGAAGAAACGTAAAGGGGAGAATGAGGGAAATTGCTTCAGACTGTAGTCTGTGGTAGCGTTTTATTCTTTGTAAGAAAAAGAATAAATTAAAATACAATAAAATCAAAATCGTCTCAGTGGCTCTTTGGAAGAGCTGGAAACCCCTTGGCACCACATCTGCCCTCCCATCTGCAGTTCTATCACTGCCAGCTGGAGGGGAAGTGGTGAGTGAATAAAGTTTTGCAAAAATCACAAACAACGCTGCATACTTCACACTCGTGGGGAAACGTGCCAATAGGAGGACTCCTGCTTTCTTTGTGTCTTTTTGTTTATCGCGTGATTTACCTCTAAAACCCGCAAAAATAAGTTCCACAAATCTTTGGCCTTTGGGACCAGTGATCATTGTGTCTTGTAAAGTTGGAACAATAACTGGCTTAAAGCGGCACTGAATGACTTGTAGGGATGTTTCCTTTATTATTTACTGTTATTTACACACAGTTTCAATTATTTCAGATAACGCAGCTGAAAATCGACCATAATCCATTTGCTAAAGGATTCCGTGACACGGGCAATGGGAGAAGGGAAAAGAGGTAAGCTAGAGGGAAAAACGTGAATTTACGTGAAAATAAAGGGAAAAAACACTTACTGCATTTAGGCTACATGTAGACTGACAGTGATCTTGCTGGATTAAAACTACGTCTAAGCTTCCACATTAACCGCAGGGGGTAGGACTCTTCACAAGATTACGTTAAATCTATAGGCTAATTCTAAAGGCATAAATCTTTTGAATTAAAATAATCTTACTAAGCTTCTGCATTATTTGTTATGTTTTTTTTTTACCTGAACTGTGGCTACCACCTATAATAACCTAGCTACTTGTGCGCAGGAAACAGCTGGCCCTGCAATCCATGCGTTCGTACGAGGAGCATCAGAAAAAGGAAAACGGGGCTTCAGACGACTCCTCTGGAGAGCAGCCTTCTTTTAAGTGTTTCGGCCAGGCCTCCTCCCCTGCCGTGTCTACAGTGGGCCCCCCACACCTGAAAGGTAGGCTGACAGACCCCACCACTAGTCACAGCTCTGATCACAAGTTATGTGTCAACTCGTAAAATTTCCACTATGCCAAGACTTTTTCAGGGTAGCTGAACGTAATGTGTTCAATTAAATCTGCGAAGCCAAGCTATGAATGAATAGCTGATCATTTACATGAGGAAAATTGATAGGGCAAGTCTCTACAATTACCGTCTCGTTCAGATTAACAATAAACAATTAAACAAGGATTAGCCTCAGTATAGTTGGTGGTATACTGTTGTGCCTGCTACAGCTGTTTAGGAGCAATTTGCAAAAACACATTAAAATACTCAAAAAAGGCCATGTGAGAATGTGTAACACACCGCCATCTATTATTGGAAGCAATGCAAATGAACCTAATCGGTGTGGATTCCTATTGTGCAATAAATGTCCTGCGTGTTTGTTTTCTATTCGACCTCTGAGGGTCAGCTGTAGCGGGCTACCTCAGATAGTAGGAGTTATTATTATTGCCATGATTCACCCATGTGCGAAAGGGAAACTGATATTCTACTCCTCCTACTTACAGACTTCTGCGACAGCGATGAGGACAGCGACGACGAGAGCAAAGATGGACACAATAAAGATGGTCCGGACTCCAGCAAGATTTCCACCACCACAGAGGACGGGAAGGATCACGAAGCGAGTCCAGCTAAAGGGCATCCGTTCAGTAACAGTGACTCTACTAGTAGGATCCGCGAAAGCGGTCCCAGGACTGAGAAAAGCCAGGCAGACTCACGGCAGAGCCCCATCACTGTTATCTCCAGTACCACCCGCTCTGGAGAAGAACTCAAGAGCCCGAACCAGGACCATCCCAAAACGGACGAATGTAGGTCAATAAGCAAGGACAGTTTCATGCCTTTGACCGTTCAGACTGACAGCGCACACATAGGTCACAGCCACCTGCATAATTTTGGATTTCCTACAGGCCTAACAGGACAACAGTTTTTTAATCACCTAGGGAGCGCGCATCCGTTTCTCTTGCACCCCAGTCAGTTCAACATGGGGGGCGCATTCTCAAACATGGCCGCAGGCATGGGACCACTATTGACAGCCGTGTCCACGGGAGGGGTGAGCACCATGGACACAGCTAGTATGGCATCACCTCCGCAAAGCTTGACGGGGGCGCCAGGTCTGCCCTTTCATCTGCAGCAACACGTCTTGGCATCACAGGTAAAACCCGTTTTCTCTGGCCTGTGGGCCTACCGCCAGCTTTGCGCAAACACGTGATTGGCATTTCAACACAGCTAGGCCCAGATTTAATATCGTGTGAGATAATACTATGCATTTAATGCTCATAAGTTAGCGTGAACACGATTTGAGAAAGTGTGTGTGTGGTTGTGCGTGTGTGCGTTTAAGTGTACGACTGTATTGTTCTTGCGGGGGTTTGTTTATTTTGTTTTAAGGCCGAATGGGCTAATATTCGAAGTGAAGTCATGCAGCTGTATTTTGACTGAGCACGGTGTCGTGGGCATGGTTTTACTAGATTTCACTTTGGACTGTTGATTCTGGAGTAACTATGTCTGGTTAAAAAAGGCCGGATTTGAGGCAACCTTACAAAAAGCTTTTTAACATTTCTTCTGCTAGTTTTGTTTTCATAAAAGGTCATTATTATTATTATAATTTTAGTATTTTAGAGCCACAATGGTGAGTAATGAAAAAACCGTAAGACTCAAATAAGGAAAGATCATTATGTTTTAATAGACAACATAGTGTCTATTTTCCCCTATTTATTGTCAAAGCAAGCCTTATGGTTTCTTTAGCGGAAGCATCAGGGAACCCGATTTTTCTTAATTCTTAAACAAGTGCAAAATGTGTTTTTAGAGTGGATCGTAAAGCTTTCCGGCTGAATAGTTTGTAATGCATGGAAGCTACTACGATCTTTACAAGTCAAATCCTCGCTCTGTATCAGTGAACGTAAAATCTCCAAGCAGATTCGATGAAGTGTGATGAAATGAAGCTTTTAAATTTTGGGAAAATCATAACTCAAATGCAGTTCTCTTGCTTTTCCCCCTCTTTTTTGGGAGGCTCACGTGTTGTTTTACTCTGTTAGAAGTGTTTGAATGGTGTGATCAGCGGTGTGATATGTGGCTCACTCTCAGTTTCTCCCATTTACCCGCAGGGCATTGCCATGTCTCCCTTTGGCAATTTATTCCCTTATCCGTACACGTACATGGCAGCAGCCGCGGCAGCCTCGTCTGCTGCCTCCTCCACGGTGCACCGACACCCTTTCCTGAACGCAGTCCGTCCCCGACTCAGGTACAGCCCCTACTCTCTCCCGATGACGGTACCGGACAGCACGCTGCTCACCACGGCCATGCCCTCCATGGCCAGCGGCGGGGCCGAGCTGAAAGGGGAAGGCATCGTACCAGCGAGCCCAGTGTCCGCTGTCACCCTGGATTCCACGTCGGAAGTTACCAGTCATTCGTCCACAATATCCTCCGGATCGGTCTCCATGTCCCCAAAGACTTGCACGGAGAAAGACGCGGCCAACGAGCTTCAGAGCATTCAGCGCCTGGTCAGTGGACTCGACTCAAACCAAGACAGGCCACGGAGCGGGTCCCCCTAGGATTTGTTTGTTTGTTTGTTTTCAAATCTGCTTCTTATGGGGTGTTTTGTTGTCTTGAAAAGAGAAACACATCGACACGTTGAAGGTGATGACATCACTGACCCTTTTAGACTAATGCAGAAAAGCTCAAACCGTGAACTGTTGGACCTTTTTCGTTTCTGAAATGCACTTTGTTTAATAATCATCTGATCTGTATATTTCTTTCTCTTGCTCTTCTTTTTTTGTTAAATTAAACATCACTCGTATCCTGTCATATGAATACCGTACAAGTATTGAAACTGAATCGCTGGCATGGGTGTGACTTACAGATTTTGGGAGAAGTTGCTGCTGTGTCCTGTCTCCTAACGTTATTGTACACACATGGGGGGTGAAGTGTTTTTTTTTTCAGTATGCACTCTGATTTGATTTGACTTATCTGCATTCACTACCGTTTGACCTACCTTTGAAAGACTGCTGTATTTTGTTGTACGCTCTTAATTCATTGAAAACGTTGCATGCCCTCTAAAAGAAACCGAATGTCATTTCAACACTAAAAAAAAGTTAAACGAAAAATTGTGGGAAAATATTCCATTTGAATATAATTATCACGTATTCATTTAATTTTCTTTTCAATTAGGTTATGAACTGTAAAGAAAGAAAGAAAGAAAGAAAGAAAGAAAGAAAGAAAGAAAGAAAGAAAGAAAGAAAAAAATAGTTTTTCTTCATGCGTTTTTTTTTATGAGATTAGGCAGATTCTAAAATGACTGGTGCTCCGAGACAAGTGTGTGACTCAGGCATGCAGGCAAAGGGAAGCAGGAATTTAAAGTAAATATAAAAGAAAAAAGAAAAAAGAAATGAAAATGAAAGGTGGTATTGATCATCGCTGTAAATAGGAATATATAAAATATTTATGTAATTATTTCATATTGTTATTGCTTGTAAATACAACTGAGTAGTTTGTTTTTAGGGATCTGTTCTTAATTTATTGTCGATATACCTGTGTAAAGATAGTTTGTGGACTATTATCCTTTTTTGTTGCCATCTGCATTTATACCCCATTTAAAATATGGAATTTACCCCCTTCCCAAATATCCACTGAGCTAGTTATTCACACTCATGTGCCATTGTATTTTCACCTGTCCTCGTGTGTGAAGTCCTACTGTTTAAGACGAATGAAAAAACGACAACGCACTGCACCAATGGCTTGAAAAAAACGTATATATTATTTTTGGAGAAGGGTTTTTAAAAGAAAAAAAGTGCTGTTGAAGTGTGAAAAAAGTGGACAATCTTTCTGTTATTAACATACTTTGCGAGTCTGATCTTAAAAGTGCCGCATACTCGAAAAAATGAAGGTTTCTTTTTGTGTTTCTTAAGTTGTCAGTGGGTTATGTTGTATTGGAGTTATGTCTAGTTTACAACATCGACATCGTGTTCTTGAAAGTTTCAATAAAATGTCGAAATGCCTTTCTTTTCTTTCTACTTTTTTTTCTCGTTTTATCCAATACAGCGGAGAACTATTTTAAACTACAATTAAATTCGCATGCCGGCCTGTAGAAGGCTGGGATTGTGCGATACAGTCCCAAAACTTTCTGCCACCATGTTTTTGATTACTCTGTGAAGGTGAGTGAAGTCTCTCTAGGCTGTGTTCAAAAAGTCAAATTAAGATAAGTCAGAACCTGGGATGGCTACCTGGATAAGAGGCCTCACGGTGTAATTCAGCGCCGTTTTTATGGGTCTCACTTGACGTCAAATACAAGCTAGAGTTTTACAAATGTACTATGAATTAATCTTTTTGTGGAAATCTGAAAGAAAGGTGGTGCAGTTTAAAAGAAAATCTTGAAATAATTTTACAAGCTATGAGAATTTGGGGGTTTTCAGGCCAGCAATTTTTGGATTTAATATCGCATCTTGAAAAAGTTCATTTTGGCCAAACAGGTCCGCAATTTGGTTTCGGTTTAGTAAAAGAAAAGAACAAAAAAAAAGGACAGCATTAGAAGAGCCACATGAAACTGACACTGCTGATGAGGCAGCGTGGTGAAGGTGTGTTACTTTCGGACAGAGACTAAGACTACGACATCCCTTGATTACCCTCTATATTGCTCTTCGTGTCGAGAGTTTATCAGCGACACGATATTTGTATATTGTCTGGTTAATATGTAGCAAACCTGGCGCTAGTGAATAGGTTTAGACATCATACAAACTGTCTCAATTGGCCTGTCTTATTGCTCACCTGGCGCCTTCGATGGGCATATCTGCCATTTTATTGCACGGAAGGCGACAATGCGTCTGTAATAGTACCGAGATACGACGCCCCCAAGCGGCTACAGCGCAGGTTTATTAACTGCACGCTAGGCCAAATGACAAATCTTGGGTGAGAGCTCTCTGAGGGGCCAGTGATAAAGTGATAACGATTGTTTGACTTGAACATACAGCTACTGTAATTTCAATAATTTGTGACATTTAATAGCTAATAAAGGAGTGTGTAATGACTTTGTTTAATACAACAAAAGTAGCACACAAACACACTGAAATAAAAGCTGTGCGTTTGATAGCCCCAACCCACGTGAACGACCACAGATACTGTAAGGGACATATAACAATATAACAATATAACAGTGCATGATGATGAACAATAAACAGTGACAGTAACAAAAGTACCGCATGTAAACTACTATACCTGGCTACTTACCTGATATATATATATATATATATATATATATATATATATATATATATATATATATATATATAATATATATATATATATATACATACATATATATACATATATATATTTATAAAGAGACAGACAGGCAGACAGACAGAGGGGTTTGTTTTTTTTTTTTAAATAAAGTGCAGAAATAAAAAATATTTAGGAAACACTCTATTTATGCATCTCCTTCTGGAATAAAACCCTCAAAGACTTGATGATTTTCGTTTACATTAACCTTTGTAAAGTCATTTTGTTATTACTGAATTTGGCTGTTAATAGAACTTATTTCTAACATTTCATTCATTGCGATATGATGTATGATTTAAATGTTCCCTTATTTTTATGTATTTATTTAGTTTGTACGGGTTTGCTCAAAGGCCTATATTATAGCCTGAACTTATAACAGTTTGGTATTAGAAGACGGTATTAGAAGTATTAGAAGTTTCCTAGAGTTGCCTTTTGTGAAGTGGCTCAACAGGTCGCTTTTATGTACGAGCCAGTTATGCCATCTAGTGGCAGGAGTCACTTGAAAACCTTCAGTGTCCACTGCCAATGAAATATTTGAACCACACTTAAACGAAAAAACATGCTTAAGTTGAATTACAACAATAATAATTCAGAGAATGAATTTCAGCTTGATCTTTGAATTTGCAGAATAGGTATGTTTGTGTATACAATTAGAAATTAATACAAAAAAATAGAAATGGAAATGCTAAACTCTTTGCTTTTTTATATAACATTTCATGAAAAATATTTTTTATCATATAGTACAGTTGATCAAATCTTTCACATCATGTCTAAGGACTCAGTATTCACAATATCACTGTAATCATTTGTAATAATTAGCACTATAACCAGTATATTAATCTACATTTTGACTGTAAAGGTGTATAACTGAACACAATCCACACTTATGGAAGAGCAAACTGCAAACTGAATCTTTAAATCTGCATATATTTTTTCAGCAGTAAGTGGCCCAGTCACACTATAGTCTAACTTGTGGCCTACGTGGAGTTATTCAAGAAAAGGTAGCTTTTAAATCTTTCATTGTTGGATGTTATTTGCATCATAAAGGTTTTATATCTGCTGTTGTAATTTTGGTCTTCTTTTAAAAGCCTAGGAGTCTGTTAATAACGCATTGTTCTCCACACACACACTCAGAAACAGAGAAATAGTGGCTTGCTTTGAGTTACACCTTTATCTCAAGACTAGATTCTTGCCGTTTCACAGTTCTACATGTATTTATGAGTATATGTGTAATATGTGTATGACTTTGAGTATACATGCAAAGGGAAATTGTAAAAAGAAAAAGAAACATCACAACTAATCTAATTGCAAGTTGGTGCAGTCAAGTACCACCTGAATATTTTGTGCAAATAGTAATTTTTGAAATGATAAAAATCGTGTTCACAAATGTGCTTCTATGGAAACTTGTTTCCACCACAAAAAATAAACTTCTCAGAAAATAACTTGAAATTTTGAGTTATAAAGTTAAAATATTGAGATAATAACCCAAAGGTTTGACTTATGAATGACATGGAAAAAAAATCAATGGTGGACTGAAGCTTCCTGTCTATTTATTTTTGCAAACACTGAAGAGTATTATTGTAGTTTGAATCCCAAAATAGTACATATATTTGATGTACTATACAACTCAGTTACATTTGATACACTTTGGTTGTTCCTCGCTTCAACATTAATGAACATGATGTTAGTGGATCTACACCCTCCTCCGTGTCATTCTTGAAGCACCTCAAATGGTATGAGTGAATTGGGGAAAATGTTTAAACTTAGCAACTCGCATTGCCACAAAAAGGAAAGATCGGTGTTTTCCTCTCATGTAAAAATAACAAAAAAACGTATATTTTTTTCTTTTAAATTTTCCTAAATAAGTTTATTTTTCATGTCCACTTCCCTTTTTTTTCATGTGGTGGCACTGCACTCTAGTGTCCAAGGAACGTTACTGCAGTTACAGTTTTGATACAAACTAAATTATTAAATGGTGTTTCTTTTTTCTTTTAATTTCAGATAATGCTGTTTTTCAAGAATTACTTGTAGCACTTTAGTATTTTAAGTTATCAAATACAGTGACACACTATTCCCAACCTGCAGTCTCCCGCTCAATTTCTGGCAAAACATGCAAAACAGACCTGGAGTGTGAATTTCACTTAAACATCTTTTGCTCACAATCTTGTTCTCGAGGAATAGAAATATATTCTCCTGTGTTCACTGTATTGGTTTACATAGAGAGGTACAAATAAATTATTTTTATAGACAGCTTAAGACAAAGGGGCAACTGAGATTATTGCATTATTTTAAAGTAGATGGAAAGAAAGTGCAAAAACCATTGTGGGCAATCAGTGGTTAGATGCAGGGAAGGAAAATACCTTCAGTGGTTTGACTCTTGAAGGGTTTGGCCTTTACTGCATGTCACACCCATATTCTATGTTCTGTCTTTACTGTTTCTAGTCCAGCTATCAAGAGAAGAAGAAAAGGAGTTGCAAAGTATTTTTATCTATTTCATAACACGTTTTTTGTTTTGTTTTGGGGGTTTTTGTGCAAAATTGGAACAGTTGCAGTCATTTAATTTGCATGGCGGGCAACTGAATCTGTAGATGCATGCAGTTTATGGTGTCACAGAAAATGTGGACAAATACATTTGGTATAACTGATGAATGATCTTTGTGTGGTTATGTAAGTTGTTGCCTGAAGGAAAAAATAATAACACTGCGTGTCAGGCTTAAGCAAATATTGAATAGAAGACGATACTGAAACGTTCCAGAGCGGTTGTGGGATGAAAGACTGAGACCTAGCTGCGTGATTGCTTGTTTTAATGGAACAAGCCCGGGAGGAGTGCCCTGGACTTTTGTTGTGAGAAGGTGTTGCTCAAAATCTCACCTCTGAGGATAAAGTTGCATTGATCTGAGACTTTTGCAGCTTTCTAACATGCCTACCTGTCAGTCAGTGAAATTCTCCATGTCTATTGCTGTCTACTCCATCACAATGTGTTACCCCGGGGCTGTGGAGGTGTGTCATGGCTCGCTCAAGAACATGATAGTGCAAGAATCTGCAGTTGAATCTGGTCAGATCATATTACACAATGTGCAAGGCAACTTCCTTTTCTCGGATAATACCAGTAGGTATGCCATGTCACTGAGATTCAGTATGTTTACCTTTCACTATAAAGGCACATAGATAAGATTTTCCTGGTTTTTGTGGGATTTTGTGAAGCTATAAAGAATTTTTTAAAAACTTTCTATGAAATAGTTATTCAGTTTTTGTTTACTTAAAGTAGCAAAAAGTTTTTACATAAGCCATCAAATTATCAGAAATGTTCAATTACTGAAATACAAGCCTGTAAGTAAGTATAGAAAATAGATTAAACCAGTTGTAGACAAATCCTCATTTGTCACATTACAAGTATATAATGCTTGCCTTAACGCAACATAATACTTTGATTAAGTCAACATTTGAAGTGAACAACTTATCATGGAATATCAGTTAATAATTATGCCCATGTTATCATCACATTCAAATGTAGTGTTCATGCAAAGGACTAAATAACTAAATATTAATCATAATAATGGTTCCTCCCGTTGGATCCTAAGTGATTCGAAACGTCTTAATAACTTAATTGTTTTTAAGTATTCAACTTAACATTAATACATTGTCTTTCGATCTACTGTATTTGTGTATCATTTTAAAGCTGATTTCTTAAAGATAAATGTGAGGATGCATATAAACATTCCAAAGTATAATGTGTGCATGTTATTAAATTAAGAAGAAACTACACCATTCTTTATTCTGGCTTAATTTCCAAATTTTAAGTTTGGAAAATCCAGAAAATTAACTGTTTCTAATGAACATAAATTAATTGTTGAGCATTAAAAGATTTACAGATGCAGGAAAAGGTTTGTAAACCTTTCCAATAGAAATAAATACCAGACTCGCTCAGTGTGTTGTGAAGTTTAGACTTTAAACAAGATTTCTGTTCTTTAGAGCACTCACTCATACCTGATATTAATATCATGCATTAAATGACAATTATTTCTACCTTCAAATGAACTCAGTGTTCACAAGTAAATTGCTAAATAGTTTGATTTCTTTAACTGGTTTTACCCGGTCTTTTCCTATGATGTTTTATGTAGAAATATGAAAAATTACAAACTTTTTTTCTTTTAATTAATAACATATAAGACCAACTTTTTTACCCCGTGGTATGTGTACATGACATCTGCAAACCCTAAAAGTAGATTTCCAAATCAATAGGAAAACCAGGCCACATGTGTGGTACTGTATGTCGTGTGAGGCATGATACATTGTTTGCACATGCAAACCCACTGCCGCTCTCTTGTCTTTTACTAAATGGGTTCTTTACATGCTTTTCACTCATTTGAGTTTCTTAAAATGGAGCCAAAATCTCGCCACAGAATCCCTCCTTCTAAGAGAAGACGTTTAATCTCCACCGTGAGATGGAAGTTTAAATGAGCTGTGGGGAACAGGAGAAGACAGAAAACTCTCCTTTCACAGACCTAATAGTCTCCACCGTCAGCAGCACTTCATACACAACCACTGGCTGGCAGATTAAAAAGAAGGTTCACCACACGCACAGACACACAGAAACACACACTAGTAAATACAGGAGTGGAGTCACAGTATATGCACAAGCCTGAATCCCACGTATACAGAGTAAATATACAGAGTATAGCATTTAAACAAATACACATTTGCATGTGATTTTACATGTGATGACCTTCTTGTGAGTAACGCAGCTATCCACCCACACGGAAACATACACACAAACACACATGCACTTAATTTGTGTTGCATGTTGGTGGCTGCGTGACAGCAGCTTTTTTCACTCCATCTTTGTAAATTGATATCATATAGATATTTCCAGGTTCTCCTTTTTGGAGATTTGTGGCTCTTTCATATTTTTACCCATCATCTATCTATAAGATGAAGGCTGTGACAGAGAAGACGTGCACATCTTCTTAAAGCAACCACATTGATTCTGAGTAGTGACACCAGTAATCGCTTGCATCTGAACGCTGCTGAAACCACCCAACTCTCTTTACTTTAGAAACAAGGTGAAGTGCTTTACAGCTACACATACCCAAAGATTCATTTTCTGCACGTTACTGTTTCATCTGTTCTTCTTTCTTTTTTTAGGATCTCGGGATGTTCCCCGTCTTCACTCTACAAACATGTCTGGTTTTGTCTCTGTCAGGCTTTGATGAATGTAGCTAATTTGAACACACAGGCTGCCTCCCACACATCTCTCCATTCATTTTGTTTGTTCCCAACATCAGTAAACAGCAGTGTGTCAGTTCTATTTGAAACCATATATACCCAAGCTATAAATAAACCACAGTTATGTTTGATGGATTTTTTTGGTCATGTACAGGACTACCTCATTTGTCAGTTTCTAGTTTTTCTTTAAATAAACCCAATTTTTGGCCAGTCAGCAACTATTGACATTTCCCCTGTGCTAAGAGAGTTATAACCCACACACACTTAAAAAGGATGTTGTCAAACATATGGCATGGGGGCCAACTCTAAGGTCCAGTCCAGCCCTGTGGGTGGTTTTTCAAATTGTCATATTAACAGAGAAGTCTGTAATATTACATTTTTCAATCAAATAGACTCCCATTCCTCATTTGAGGACTCCAGTGTTACTACACAGGGGTGGCAATGTATCTAAAGGTCAGCATTTTTAGATCTTGAAGAGCTGTTTGAATCACAAGTACTTGTACTTTTATTCTGTCCTTCTCTTTTCTTTCTTTCTTTATCTTTTGGCTTTTGCAGCTTTGCTGTGATGTGAAAATTGTAACATACATGTACATATACATGCACACTGTTTAAAGCGCATTCCAATTTCTTAAGCGATCACGAGCTGTTCATCATCTGTTTCGTAAATGACCAAAGAAGTTTCCTTTAGGTTATTGAGCAACTGTTTTATTGACTTGGACCACATCTCTAACGGGAGTTTGACACCCCTGATTTAGGCCAACTCTAATTAAAGGTGAGACTTGGTATTTTAATTCTTACTGAGTGTGCAAAGGCTTAAAGAAAACCATGCGTGACTAGTGTGCTGGGCTGGTCTGTATATTTTATTGTATGATCTTGTAGCGCTTTGAAATGAAGTGATAGTCTAACCCACAGTTGCCTCATTCTGCATTCTTTTTTTGCCTGCGCAGTTGCCTCAGGGCGTATCACTGAAACCCACATCACAGAAAAATATTTCCTCAATGCTGTTTGAGGGCCCGCACACTGAACAAAAACAAGAAAACCCAGCACAACTCCCTGCAACGATTCTTGATTGTAAACACATATTCATCATTAGAAACTGATCATGGCATGATCTGAGCATACTGGTAGCCAGAAATGTGTCTCAGGTAAACTAGACATAAATCACAAACACCTTCAGGGTGTTACAATACTGTGGTGAATGTTTAATTAGGGTCTGGCATCAAACAACTCTGGCTTAAAATCAGAAGTTAAAAGTTTGTTGGGGTTAGATGACACCGGCTGTCACGATTACAGTTGTAAATGCAATATTAATAATGAATATTTTATCAGTCCAATTCATTAACCCAAATTTCTTGTTGTCACATTCGTGGCACTGTATCACCTTCATTTCACTTTGCCCTCTGCTTGTATTTCAGGTACTAAGCCACTAGAGTGCACTGTCACATTCCCACAACCATCATTCTGAGGGTGTTTGCAGACTGAACTGCTGCAAACAATTGCAAGCTTTTATTTAATAGTTGATCTTTTATAGTCTGTGATAAGCTATTCCCACTTCTTATCATTTGCAGAGTTCAGTGTTTATGTGTGCTGTATGAGTGTTTACAAAGTATTTTTTTTCCTTAATTTAAAAGATTAATTTCTTTTTTTTAATTTATCATTTTATCCTAGTTATCTTTTTTTTAAACGTGTTTCTGTCATATCAGCGTTTCAGTATCAGTATTTTTTGACACATGGGTTCATTTGTATTTTATATTTGCCAGGATGCGTGTCATCTTTTACAAGACTGAGACACCACACCTATAGTGGCACTGTTCTTTATTTTTGGTAATATTTTAAAATCTATGTGCCTGCACACATAAAAAGCAAAAACCACAGTGGATTTAAATTTGGCCGCTCATTTGATGTAGTCTCCCTCTTTGCACAAATACACAGCTCCCAGTGCTCCTCCCACACTTGGAACATTCCCTGGAAGTTCTGTTTTGTGAGCATTTGCAATGCATGCTTAATCTCTTCCACATGTTAAAATAGCAATTCTTCAACTTGAATTTCCCTTTAATGAAGAAGGTGAAGTTGCCTGGACCCAAAACTGCTAAATAAAGTTGGTAGGAGCCACCATCGGATGTCTAAAGGCATTACTTAGTGTTGACAGTCTGTCCTTTGGGAGTGCATTCACTTTGCACACACTCTGTGAATGCCAAACAAAACAAAACAAGAGCAATGCTCCTGGTAACACTCCTGACCTGACCCATCTTCTAAGGTCTTGGAGACTATAGAGGCTCTTCCACTGTAAAGTCAGCTTTTCGGTCTCTTGGATAGAGTTGTAAACACAACACTCATCACCAGTGATCCTTGACAGAAAGGTTGGACATCACAAGCCTGTTGGTAGAGATGCACACAGACTTTTGCTTCAGCTTCATTCTGTAAGAAGGTAACACAGATCTTGATGCTGAGTGTGGAATTTAATATAAAAACTCAATGAGCAAAACTTTATTCTAGCACCTGTTACGTCTTTGCGAACACTTGTCATACACCCAGAAACTGCGTGTGCAACAGTGGCATAGATTTTTTTTTGTTCTCACCTTCCTTATGCTTGCTTATGCCAGAAAATGCTCAGGATTTTCTACGAGTCTGTTGTGCATGCTGGGGGAGCAGGCTCAGGGTCGCAGATGCCAACAGACTCGATAAACTGATCCGTAAGGCCAGTAATGTTGTGGGGATGGAGCTGAACTCCCTCAAGGTGGTGCCGGAGAGGCAGATGTTGTCCAAAATAAAGACAATGTTGGATAACACCTCCCACCCACTCCATGACATGCTGGTCAGTCACAGGAGCACGTTCAGTGAAAGAATGAGAGTACCGAAAAGCACCACTGAACGACACAGGAAATCATTCCTGCCTGTGGCCATCTCCCTGTACAACGCATCCACTTAACACACTGTTTACTGCTACAGCTACACATGTTTCTTTTTCAGCTATTTATTAATAAGTGACTTTTATGTATATGTATGTATATGTATATATATATATATATATATATATATATATATATGTATATATGTATATATATATATACATATATATATATACATATATACATATATATATATATATATATGTATATATGTATATATATATATATATGTATATATATATATATATATATATATATATATATATATATATATATATATATATATATATATATATACATATATATATATACATATATACATATATATATATATATATATGTATATATGTATATGTGTCGCAGATATTCAAGAGCTCCCTTCAGTTAGCTCTTGAATATCTGCGACTCTAGAGCCCACAAAGATCTTGTAGCGGCAGGATTGGGACTGAAGCCAGTTCAGGACTGTAGTGGAGTCGGTCCAATAGACAATGCTTGAGATACGAAGGGTGAGTTCCCTCTTGAGAACGGCAGCAAGCTGGGCTCCCACATGAGCAGCACAGAGCTCCAACCTCGGAATGGACTGTTGACGGACGGGAGCAACTCGAGATCGGGCAGCTAGGAAGGCTACCTGGATTCCCCCCATATGATCTTCTGTCCGAAGGTAGGCTACAGCTCCATATGCCTTCTCAGATGCATCGGAGAAGATGTGGATGCTCTGCTTGCAAAGGGATGGGTCTGTCTCTGGCTGCACGTAACAACATGGCAGGGAGACATCAGGGAGCTGAATCAATTCACTTTCCCATGCATGCCACAGCTGCAGCAGGTCGATTGGCAGATTCGGATCATCCCAGTCTCTCCTTTTCCTCCAGAGATGCTGCACCAGGATTTTGGCCCGAGTGGTGTAAGGAATGAGGAGGCCAAGCGGATCCTACTGCTTGGCCAGAACCCGATAGATGTTGCGCATTGTGGGCTCCACCATCTGCTCAGTGTGCCGAATCTGATATCTGAGCTCGTCAGACTGACAGTGCCATTGCAGGCCCAGAGTCCGCCCTGGTACATCAGTCCCATCGGGGGAAAACCACAGTTCACTGCTCTGTGAGACTGATCCAGGTGGCATATGACTGATGAGCTCTGGGTAGTTGGAAGCCCACTGTCGTAATTCGAAGCCACCGGTGAGCAGCAACTGCTGGATTTTGTTAACCAGTTGCTGGGCTTCGGGAAATGATGCGAAGCTCTGGAGGAGATTGTCAACATAGAAACATTTCTCCACTGTGTGACGGGTATCCTCGCTGGGGCTGCTGTGATCCAGAACGTGCCGCTGCAGAGCATAGGTGGCACAGCAGGGACTGCATGTCGTCCCGAAACGCAACACCTGCCATTCATAGACCTCTGGTTGCCTCGTGCGATCCATATCTCTCCAGAGGAAACGGAGGAAGGGCTTGTCCTGAGTCAAGAGGCGGACCTGATGAAACATCCCCTTGATGTCACTGCTCACTGCAATGGGATACTCCCAGAAGCGAAGTAACACACCCAGGAGCGTCGAGCCCAGGGTAGGACCAGGTAGGAGATGCTGATTCAGGCTGTTACCATTGTGCACGAAAGCACAGTTGAAGACAATGCGATCCTTGCCATTATGATGAACCATGTGGTGTGGTACGTACCAGGTGCTGCTATCTATCTCCATGTCTGCGATGGTCAGTTTACTCACATAGCCTGCATCCACCAGCTTCTGAATTTCCTGGTTATAGGTGGCTGCTTGTACAGGCGTCTTCAGGAGGCGCTTCTCCGTAGCTCGCAGGTGACCCAGAACAGAGTCCTTAGTGGAATGAAGCGGGACTGGTTCCTCTTTCCACAGCAACGGGGTGGCATACCGGTTGATACCATCCACCTCCACTCTAATGGTCTTCTCCTCTAGCATCTTGACAGCCATGGTATCCTGTTTTGAACGTGTGGCCACCTTCTCATTCTGGTATGGGAGAACATCAATCTGCCAGAGCTTGGCTACATTACTGAGAGGTTCAGCACTGTGAGTCAGGGTGCTTGTGAGTAGACACTGAGGAGTGGAGGCTTGATGTAGAAGAACCTTGGCTGGACCCTGCAGAGTCCAACCCAGCCATGTCTTGAGTGCAGCTGGTCCTCCCTGTGGACCCAGATGTACAGGCTCTATTGGAGTCAGGAGATGTGGGTAGTCAGAGCCAATCAGCAATCAGGTTGAGCTTGGTGGAACGAATGAAGTGGAAGACTTCGCAGGTGGCGGTAGGACCTTTGCAGCGCATCAGCTGGATGTGAGTGTTTGGCGAGCCCAAGCTCAGTGGCAGTGAATGCTCTTTGGATCCGGAACCGTCTCCGAGGGTCAGTGGCGGAGGCTATAGAGAAGGAAACGGAATGTCCTTCCACCGTTCTAATATCTTGTCGGATGGTTCGAAGCACCAACTCCTCCCTCTTTCCCTGAAGGCCCAGCTCTTGGGCAGCACTGTGAAGATGGATTGTGCGCTCTGACCCATCATCTAGGATGGCATATGTCTCTAGCTTCATTTTGCCATTATAGAGGCACACCCTGACCATTTTCAGTAGCACACAACTGGTCCCCCAGGTTGGATCAACGTAATACGTGACGGGTTGGACAGCTTCCTCCGCCGGTCTGTCAGAGCTAGTGGATCGCGATGCATTAACCTCATGGAGTGTCTCCAAATGCACCTGATTGCATTGCTGGCATCTAGCTTTCAGGTAGCATTGCGCCTCTGGATGGTCCCTTCCGCAACTCCAGCACCGCTTGCCTGTCCGAATCCAAGACAACTTCTGCTCTATATTGAGCTTCTTGAAATCTGTGCACTGATTGAAATAGTGCTGAAGATTATTACAGAAGGGGCATTCCCCAATTTGGAAACTGGACGTGATGCCTGTTTTGGAGGCTCTGGGCCTTTAGCAGGAGGGTTGTAGCCCAATAAGACGGTTGTGGTTGCCGCTGCAGATCTCTGCTTGGGTCTGGCACTCTTCCCACGATCCACACGTGGCTCTCGAGGTTGCTGAGGATGATGGAAATACACATCATCATCTTGGATGCGGACTTCATATTCAAGCCACTCTGCCAAATCGGCTAAGGTTGGGATGGGTGTCTGAAGAGGATTGATGAACCGCTTAAACTGCGCTCGAAGACTGTGTGGCAGTTTGGACAGCAGTCTGGTGACGTGTGACCCACACTCTAGTTCTGCTCTCCCCTCTTTCCCAAGCTGTTCCAACATTCCCACGAGAGCCCTCACTTTCAGGACGAAAAGACGGAACGCTCGGCTGTCACCACTCTGTACCGGAGACTCTGACAACACGTCAGTGATCCGCTGCAGGGCAAGTTTGTGAGGTTGACCATACAGCTCTATCAGGGACCACATGGTCTGGCTGTATGGTTAGCGACTATTATTGTAGGAATCGGCAATAAGGAGGGCGTCTTCCAACTTGAGGTGATCGACTAGGATCTGGTACTTGAAACGTTCAGTTGCATCGTGAGGCAGGATATTGTCAAGGGCCATTCGCAAACGAGCGAACTGGCTGGGGTCATCAGACGTGAAGTATGGAATGTGTGGTGTTGGTCCCCGGTACACGGTCTCTGTATTTGGTAGAGGTTCATGCTGACCATATTTCCTCCAGGCTTTGGAATCAGTTGGCGGCCAGCAAGGCGGGTCCCCAGTCATCTCCCGGAAGCTTTCTGGTTGTTGGCGCTGAAAGGTGTATGGCTCTGCATATTCAGGGGTGACCTGCCTCTTCACACATGCTCCAGGGCCATACTCGTCCTTCACATTAATTTTCCCGACCTGTTCAGTCACAGGAAGTTGACTGTACTGATAAGATGACGTACATCTGAAAGGACCTGAGGCTGCTGCACTAGCAGGAATTTCTGACACCGGAGGTGGTGGAACAGGGAATGGCTCAGCACTCTGAGGATCAAGTGGAAGTGATGCCTCTGGCCAAGGTAAATCCTGTATGTCATCCTCTGGTATGTGAACGGAATGTACAGTGTGTGGGTAGTGCCTGGAGGCATGGTCAGGATGAGGAGACTGAGGCATGGAATCAGTCCACAAGGACTGCCTCTGGTCCTGGGTACCGGGGCCTAATACAGAAGGTTGGGAAGCTGGTGACATCTGGAGGGCTGAGGACCGGAGAGAGAGAGCACCAAGCAGAGTCTGAACCTCTCGTCTGAGCTGATTATTATCTTCCTGCAATTCTCTCAGTGCTGATAATACCACGTCTGAGGTGCCATGCTGAGAAGTCTGGTCAGCTGGAGTGGCTGAGGTGTCGGGATGTGCCTCATGGTCATCAGGGGACTGGTTGTGCGACACATGCACCTGTGTTAGTGATCTCCTCGGCAACTGCACCAAGAAGTCATCCAGGTAACGAGGCCAATGACCATCGCGACGAGGACGAGGAGTGGATGAGAAAGCCATCTTGCCTGTGAAACTGTAAATCCGGCTCGAAGGACCATGTAATGGAGGAGCTCACTTTAAGAGGAATGGACTTGACCTCCTGACTATGAATGATGTAGATGATAAGGTGCTGACTCTATAAATCCACAATCTCAACAGGGTTGTCCGATAAGAACAGATGGCTTATCCACAAAATCCACTGCCACTCAGGTATCTGTCGTTCACTCATTTATTTAACAAGAATCCGAAGCACACATCCATAATGTGAGTGAGGGGATTTAAAAGGCTGTAAAATGCTATATGCCGTGTGGTGAGTGATGGTGTGGTTTCTGTTGGAAAGAACATAAGTCTTCCATAATTATGTGAACAGAGTGAATTAAATGTGTAATACAACAATACAAACAATACTGGATAGTGGAACGTTCAACCAAAATAAGGGAGTATCAACAAATGCTAATTTTACTATTTACATAAATCCTAACTAGGCACTTTACACTAGAGCTAACATGAGAAATTAGTGACGGTCCCTTAATGTCCGCACGGCAGAGGTTGCTTCGCAGTAAACGGCAGTAACATTCGGTAAACAAAGTGTGCGCCAAGGATTTAAACAAGGGAGGATAATGGCCGCAGCAAAGAACAAACCCGATAAAACACAGAAACTTACAGTCTCATGGACGCACACCGCTAACAGCATTAGAAGGAACGAAAATCCACAAGGTGAGTAAAACTGCTGACTCTTCCCACCTGCAGCTCCGACCGAACTCTCTGCGTCGACGTGTGCGTAATGATGAGGTAGAATTGTGTCTTCTGATTGGTGAAGAACATGGTTCATTGGCTAAACCGCTCATTGGCTAAACGGCAGCAGTATGCTGATATCTTACTCAGCAGATGTGGTTCCGTTCGTGAGTTCTGCCGACTGGCTGGCCTTTTGTACAATAATTTATTATTATATTTACTTAGCTTCCTCTAATCATTTTTGTTACAGTGTTTTCAATATTTAGCCCTATAGACATTTTTGTAATGAAGGAACATAATGATGCAAAAGTATATCGGTCAAACATCGATAGTGGCCATTATCTGCCCTGTTGACTGCAATAGTCCTGTCAGCAAATAAAACAAATGTAAAAGTTTGCTGAGGCATCTGAAGTGCCACATTGGAGCAGTTAAATGTTCGAATATATTTATGAGGAGCTGAAGAACAATGATAGCCAAGTTCCTATTGTTATGTTGGTGTATTATTGAGGACTGTTTTGTTTTAAAAAAAGAAAAACATAGGTGATTGTTTTAGGTATTCAGATTGGGTTTTAAAGTCTCTATCTCAGTGCAACGTCAGTGTTTATGTGTGCTTTTTGTTTAGATTATTATTGTAGTGTGTGCTGTGTGGAAGTGTTGTATTGTTTTGTTGCCCCTCGATGAAAATGGAAAAACACCTGGATTGCCAGCAGCAAATTTTAACAGACTGTGTGTTGCCTAAATGAATCTTGGAAGGCCACAACTGCTCCTTAGCATCTCTGTAAATATATTCCTTGGTAAATAAATTACAAAAGATCATTTGCACTATGAAATGGAGGCAGACGCAAAGAGGGTCATTTGTCACAGGATGGACTGTCAAAAACAATCATCAGGGGCAACTAAGGACATCTATGAAAAAAGCTTAACCTACACGATGGGCCGAACAACAGCAAACCCTTTTGTTACACTGTCTTCACACACTTAATAGTTATAACTTAACTTGACCAGCAGATGGCCAAGGCAGCACTAGTGAAAAAACTTGCCTTGTTGTTCCTTTGTAAAACTGATTTCAGAAGGTGTACCAAGGATGTGCACACAGTGTACAGAACATAGCAGACAGCAGACAATACTGACACAACACAGACAATAAAACACATTTCTATGGTGCAGAATGCAAAGATGTTGGAATAAATCATGGAATAAATAAGGGATGGATAACAAGTTACTATATATATATATATATATATATATATATATATATATATATATATATATATATATATATATATATATATACGGATTGACTTAAAAATATATATCTATATGTGGTATATAAATATGTGCAAGCAGAATACACAGCAAATGTGAGTGTCCTAAGTGTTCATCAGGGTGACGGCCTATGAATAGAAACTGTGCTGTGTGGCCCGTACCAGAGGGAAAGAGTTAGAACAGAATCTGATACTGACTTATTTATCTGCAAGTTCACAATAACTGTTAATATGAAAAAAGTACCCTATGATGAATCAACATAGCATAAAAATGTCTTGTGATTCTAGTATTAGATTCAAAGTAAACAAGAGTCTTCCAAAAGAAGAAACAAGTTGACTTTGTGCTCCCTGCAGAGTTCAAACTCATGCTCTTGTATCCCACACTTCTTCTCCCACCAGTATCATCAGGTTTGCGTTCTTCTTCTACTACTTCTTCTTCTTCTTCTTCTTCTTCTTCTTCTTTTTCTTCTTCACAGCTTTTAGGTGTCTTTACCACCCCCTCGTGGAAAGAATGATTACCGTATTATTTTCCAAATTACCTTTGATTAGTTTGAAAAAATATATATATTATTTTTACAAAACAGCCCTATGCTATATGACCCCTTAACACCAATGTTGTTTTTAACTTGCAACATTTTCTTACTTGTTCTGCTTTCTGTTGCTTTGACTCTGCAACCTGTCTTTGTGCTGCATACAGAGTGTTTCTGTTATCTATGTGCATATGTGCTGTGAATAACTGGAATGCTTGTAAAATCGTCAGATTCTCTTTGTAGATTATCTCAGATTAAACTTTGATATGTATCTCAATTATCTAGCACGTTATTTAGCACGTTCACAATAGTCATCTCAGTGTACTTTATACTGGCATATAAAGACTCTACACCAGGGATGTCAAACTCATTTTACATCATGGGCCACATACAGCCCACTTTGACCTTAAGTGGGCCAGACCAGTGAAATGCCCCTTTCTGCCAGTGTAAAGAAGTTTAACTACACATTAAATCCCTTAATTATCTTCATATAAGAAAAAGGTTCTATTTCAGCAGCTCTTCTCAGTTTTTCTATATGATGAAGAAATTATTCTATAGTAAATGGAAGAAGTCTGACAGCACAACTCTTTGGGACTAAATTGTAGGTAAGAAATGTGTAAAAGTGTGAAAAAGTAGCTCACTGCCCAGGTTGTCCTCTAATAATAAAAGAAAGTTTTTTGCTTAGCTTTTCCTTTTTTTAAATTATTTTCTTCCTTTTTTTGTTTTTTGTTTTTTAAACTATATGGACCAGCTGTAAAAATAAATAAATAAATAAATAAAAATAAAAAATGAAGAAATTTCTATTGTAGAAAGTGAAAAAGGTGAAACTTCTCTGTCATTTAAATGCTCATCTATTACTTTGATGTTGTATGAATGAGCAACCCAATATCACGGCAAGGCATATAACAGACATGCCGGTCCACCGTGTCCATTTCACACTTTGCCTCTAAAAAACGTGAAATGGAAATGCATTCAAAGGTTGCAGTAAGTTGCAGTAACAGCAGAGGGAGATATTTTTTTTAAACCAACATGAAAATAAACACAGGGAAGCATTTAAACCGACACTATTAACACATTTACATGTATATGCACATTTGCCACCTAGCTTAATGGTTTCTGATGATTAAGGACCCTGGAATGTATTACATACATTTTTGGCTTACTACCAACTTCATTGCTTTAAATATATTATCTCCACCCTGCCTCACACTCAGAGTGTATAAAGAAACCTTAAACACAACACATGCATTTAATATGCAGCAGTGTCTCGGGATTTGTTTTTTTTTCAATGGTATATTTTATCCCTCTTGTGGGCTTGAAAATAACTTACCAGTATTTCAGACCATTCTTGGACATACCAAGGGTTCAGACAGGCCAAAGGAAGTACCTAATGCACAACTTGTGGATTTGACAGTCATAATTTGTGCATTTGAATGTGTCAGAATTGAAGGTGCTTTGACCTCACCGAAGTGAGACGTGATGGCCAACAGACCTCCAGGTTTGTCAATGCGCCCATGTTGGAGCAGACCACCCTATACGACTCCTATTCTCATTACCGCAGATTTGTAGGCAGTCAGATGACTGTGTCTGGTCCGTATTTGAATATATATATATATATATGTGTGTGTGTGTGTGTGTGTGTGTGTGTGTGTGTGTGTGTGTGTGTTTTCAGGATGTGTTTTTTTCTCTTCTTTTTTCTGACAAATATCTTGACAACTCAGATTCAAAGCAGTATAATGCACACCAGGTTTAAGGATATAACTTTTAATCACAAGTTAATCTGAAGTTGCACTGTGCATATTTGCTTTGTTGCTATAAAACCTTAAAGCTTTTCTTTATTGCCCTTTTCTTTAATTTGGCAATCGTGGCTCAAGAGTTGGCAGTTCATCTTGTAATCGGAAGGTTGCCGGTTCGAATAGTCTCGGTCGTTGTGTCCTTGGACAAGACACTTCACCTACCGCCTACTGGTGTTGGCCAGAGGGGCCGATGGCGCGATATGGCAGCCTCGCTTCTGTCAGTCTGCCCCAGGGCAGCTGTGGCTACAACTGTAGCTTGCCTCCACCAGTGTGTGAATAAATAGTGAAATTGTAAAGCACTTTGAGGGCCCCGAAAAGTGCTATATAAATGCAATCCATTATTATTATTATTATTATTAATTTGTAAGTTCACAAGATCACACAGCCTATCAACAGTTTTCACTATGTTCTGATGCAACACTTTAAATGTAATTTGTATAACTATTCAGAATATTTTTATACTAACTACATGGATACGTACATATTTGATTAAAAATATGAGTTTCCTATGTGCGTGCTTCATTTTTTTCACTTCCTAACACATTGTGTGGCCTATTGCTAACTATTGCTGCTAAATTAAATCATCAATTAAATCATGAAACTGCATACATTTAGTGTTTTCTGTACTTGAACTTTACATTCAGGTCAATGCCCACCTTAGTGTATTCAACAAGGTGGTGAACACACTCTCCTCAGAGATTAATGACATAACAGCATCACACAATTTAAAAAAATTTGTTGGCTACACGATCCATGATACAAATCTCTGGTTCCACCACATCCCAAAGGAGATCTACTGGATCGAGATCTGGAGACTGTGGAGGTTGTTTGAGTACAGGGAAGTCATTATCATGTTCAAACAAACCAGTCTGAGAAGAGCTGAGGTTTGTGACATGGTGTATCATTCTGCTGGAAACACTCATATGAAGATAGGTACATCTGGTCATAAAGGTATGGACATGGTCAGCAAAAGTTTTCAGAAATCCATGTTTAAACATGGGCCAAATGCTATTAAGGTCACCACAAGCAGGAGCCTGAACATCTAATACAAAGCAGGATCCACACTTTCATGTTGCTGATGCCAAATTCTGGTCCAAATATCGAAAATGTCACAGCAGAAATTGAGATCCATCAGATCATGCAATGTTTTCTTTTTTAATTGTCTAATATTCAATTTCATGAATTGATAAAAAACTACGTTTCCTGTTTTTAGCTGACAGCAGATGTGATCTTCCGCTGCTGCAGATTTCAGTGTTGTGCATTCAGAGATGCTCTTCTGCATATTTTGGCTGTCTAGCCATTCTCATCTGACCTCTAATATCAACAAGATACTTCTGCTCACAGAACTGTTGCTCATCAAATAATTTTCTCCTTTTCAGAACAATCTTTGTGAGTTAATAAATTTTAGCATCAAAACCTATTATGGTGAACTCATAAAAGGATCACTAGGGGGCAGTAGAATACACGACATGAAGTATAGCCGCTACAGAGGCGCACATAAGATTACAGCCCAGCTACACGTGAAGATGAACTAGATCCAGATGTGCTGCAATCGATTTATTTCCAGTTGCTTTAATCTAAATTATTCCAATATTCGATCTAACTGTCAATCCTTACCTGCTTTAATATATGTGTTCAATTTAACAGAGGTTTCCAAAAGTAAAACTCACAGTCTGTCTGGTTTTGAGTAAACATCCTCATAAAAAAAACATAAAATCTTAGCTCTCCTAGATCTGAATACAGTCTGCTGCACTGCTGCCCCCAGCGCTGTGCCTGTGGGGGGAGGAGGACGACGACTGTTGATCAGGAAGTTGGAATGTGGGTCCTTGTGTGTGATGTGATTGTTAGCAGAAATGTGTCAGCCCCAAGCTCACCGCCACCAACACACCACCACCACCAACCAGCACTCCTGTGCGCGCAGCTCCGCTCAGGTTGTAAAAGTAAAGCCCTGTACATGAACATGCATGCCTTCGCGCTCGCGCGCACACACACACGTATATATATATACACAATATACCGCTCAGCCCAGCGTTGCCATGGAGGCTCGGATACCTTATCTTCGTTTCTTCTAGTGGAACAAGGGTAAACTCATTCACGAGGTCGACGGTGAGGAGGGGAGTGGATAACAAGACAGCCAAAAAAGACTCAGAGCGGGTGGCAGACCACAGGCCCATGTGTGGCTATGGAGGGTGAAACCATAGTGGATTAGGCTAGCGTTTGTAACTCTTCATCCTTATGCAAGAAACTGAAAGACATGGGAGGCTAGTGGTGGCTGAGTGAGGATGTGTACGTTACTCAGCAGCAAATGAGTCATCAGTCGGTGAAACTTAAGTCCGGTCACTCAAACAACGCAATCAGCAGTTCTGACACACATTTTGCTCTCATGAAGTTTTTCATCACGATGCTGCCACAAATTAGTACTTATAGTCTTTAAGGTTAGGTACTGATACTGCCTTGGTTCCCTGGCTTCGAACGAGGTTTTTCAAGGGTTTGGGTTTTAAAGGAGCAGTCTGAAAAAAATATACTCCTCTTCTTTTATTATCAAGTAATAAATAATTTTCTCCTGTGATGCTGAAATTTCTGCCGAATAAACCGAGTGCCAAGGATTAATAAGAAGGTGTCATGATATTCAGTTGTTTGTGTTTGGTCATAAATTAGTCATAAAATCCATCCCATGCTTCTGTGAGGCCCGTTAAATCTGCAGATAGGGAAGAGGTGTGTAAACATAAGCACTAGCATTCTAAATGAAGGTGAAATAGCGCGCGCGCGCGCGTGTGTGTGTCTGTGTGTGGATTCATCATTGTTTAATCACATTTAAAGCGCCGCTAGTTTAGTCCTTCAGATCTTGGAAAAGATTGCGCCTTAAACATGAAAGCGCTGCAACTTTTGTTTTCCTTCTGTCTCCTCTCCTCCTGGCTCAGCTCATGATAGCCAAACTGTGGATGGGTTTTCAGCCACAAACCTCACAGACGGTTTTTGGCGCTGAGCATCTGGGCAGCACTTTTCCGTGATCCAGGAGTTCTTGGTTGGACTGGTGGTTAGCCACACCAGCGCTTTCACCTGCCTGACTGCTTAAGTCTTACCAGACTTTAAACGGCTCCAAACAAGTGGCAACATCAGCTCACACACTCAAGCAGCTTAGGACAGTCAGGAGGAAGGTAGGGTGTGTCGCTCTGATTTGTTTGCCACTTTTTCATTTGCACCTGGATGAGTGGGATTTGTAGTTTCTGAACAGGATTTTTTTTTCTCATACATAATATTAAGGTCTTTGTGGACCCTAAACACTCCACATTCTGAGTCTATAAGGAGAGGAGTGAGGTGGTGGTCAGTATATTGTTGCTCGGATTTCTTTCGGGGTGTATTAAGAGTTTAAGTTGCAGAGTAAATACTAATTATCCAACATGGTCATCGAGCTTATTTAGACTTTAGTTTTGTTTTTTTGTTTGTCTGCGAGGAGAGTTTTTTTCGTGCTTTAAAGAATATGCTAACATACTCTGTGAAAAGCTCAAAGTGTCCTCTGTCTTGCAGTTTCATCAGCTTTATTACTTCCACCATTTCCTGTTTCTCTTGATGAAAAATAACTTTATCCTCCTGGACTTTTCACGTGTTCTGTCATGCTCAACAAAGTACACGTAGCTGTGTATGCAATTTCGGATTTCAAATGCATTGTATTAATTTCGATTTTTGAATTCTTAATTTTATTTTAATATAGACGTGGTTAGTCTCTCTAAATAATTTCGGTTGCTGATGGGATGTATTTTGTTACAATTACATTTATATGCAATGTTTGTCTAAATTTTGGACGTTTGTAAGAAAATGTTGCACATCTTATAATGTAAGTAAGGAAATTTCATTTTTATAGCACGTTTACAAAAAGAGTGCTCGATAAATTTTATAATAATAATAATAATAATAATTATTATTATTATTATTATTATTATTATTATTATTATTATTATTATTATTATTATTATTGCAGAAAATCATTACAGTTATTTTTGTTGTTAGCTCTGTAGTGGTTAACAAGAAACTCTTAACTCACCTTTTACCACGTGATCTAAAACTGAGGCATTTTGAGGCAAGCCAACCAATGTGATTGAAAGTGATATTCTTATGATAAGCAATGACTGTATTGTTTTCGAAATTCTGCCAATATGATGACAAATACTAATATTTTAATATATCACTGTTTAGTTTTTATGTTATTTTAAACGGAATAATTACAAAATAAAAGTTTTATGTTTATATTTTATAGACCATTTAACCTTTAAATGCATTTATGTAAGTATCAGCCTATCATTTATATATGTGCGCAAAGGCAAGACAAGCGGAACTTTAGCCCATCTGCGATGTGCGATGCTTACTTTTTAAAGATAAACTCGTTAATAAACACGTTTTTTTCCTTGAGTGGGCTACAAAAAATACAATTAAAAATAAAGTAAAAATCAAAGACTGTTTAAAGACGCTTTCGTTCTCATTTTGATTTCTGTAGGCTTAAAAAATACGTCTTTATCCGCGTTGTTTGAGATGGCTGCCTTTAAACTTTAAATTCATGATTAGTTTGCTTTATGAATTATCTAATCGATTACCGCGGACTCACCGGTTCTCCAGGCCTGAGTTTCGAAGTGTTTTTACCGTTTCATAAATAGCCTAAAACATAAGAACGTAAGATTATAGCTTGTTTTTCTCTTTCACACAGGCTTTAAATTTTGGATTTCATCTACCTGCAGCTCCTGTATGAGTACCTATCGTTTCAAGAGCTCATTAAAAAGTAAATAAACAACCAAAAAACGTTTCATTTTACAGAATGATATGCACAACCTCACACTGCTGGCTTGTATTCCCATTGCTGACATTTTAATTCTAAGACTGTTTTAATGGATTTTTGTTAGACTGCATTTCAATTACTTGTATTTGTCAGCATCAGCGCGCAGACTTCTCACTGTGGACGAGGCCAATAAATAAAGTATATATTTGTTTTATTTCTTCACTCTGCTCACACGTGGCTTGTAAACTCGTGGAGTATCTCTGAATAAATTGCCGTCTTTATCATTTATCAGTTATGCAGTAACGCTGCGTGATAGTCATGTCTGCACTGACAACAGCGTCAGTGTCATTTAAAAGTGCTGTCCGGTCTTCTCCTGCAAACTCTTCGTTTCGCTCACACATCAGCCTGCTCGCTGTTTGTGTGCACACCTGCTGTGTTAAAAGTTACCTGCACCCACTCGACCAAGCAAAAAATTCAACTTTGAGGCGAAAAAATGTGTGGCAGCTTCCCAAAATGTTTTGGTTTTTTACATTTCTTTGCCGGGTTGTTGTGTCTTTAAAATGTAAACAAATAAACAGCCCATCTGACGAACGCGAAGCTTCACGAAATCTGCAAAAACTTCACCGAAATACATTTGAAAACTGGAAAATTATGATTACAAAGTTTAGACGATTTGTTTTTTCTCCGCGGGAAAATGTTGTTACACAAAGGCTATGGCATAAGACTACATCCCAAAAATATGTGTATATTATTTTATCATATGGCAAAGACGAACCAAATTTAGCACTTTTTTCAGTCAAAAAATGGGGGTAAGTGAGCACATAGGCCCACTTTCGCTTTTATCAGGACCAAATTCAAGTTAATTATGTTTATGGCTTTTTCAAAGGCCTCTGTGAGCACTGCTAAAGTAGTGCAAATATCGACGAGTCGCTACGGAACAAACACATAGCTCGAGTGGTGTCCGTGTACAACACTGACTGGTGAGGAAAGTCACCCTGGGGGTGACTACGTAATGAGATAACAGCCTAAAATGCAAATGAGACATTAAAGTGGGCACACTGCAAAAAATGACGCGTTTGGCAAGTTGCAGATTGTCGTACTGCTCCCGTGTTTCTCCAGAACTAAATTTTGTCCTTAATGGTCGAGTTAAATTGTTATTCTTTTCTTTTTCTTCTTCTTCTTCTTCTTTGGTCTTATTTCAGGAGGAACATGAGAATAGAGGGATTTCATCTGCAAAATTCACGCTTAAAAGTTACTAGTTTGGCACTGTAAGTTTGTTCTGTACTTGCAAAGCCATTATAAAGTCAGATAGATACGCATTAGGGTGATGTACAGTATTATGTATACATGGTGCGATACAATTTGATGTAATTTAGGGGGGAAATGCTGTTTTTTACCATCTAATCCCTCTGTGGTGTGCAGGGTAAACCTGTGTGAAGCCAAAGGCCTAAAGATAGACTTCCTCATGTTCACCCCCCAACATGCACACACACACACACAGAAAGAGAGATAACTATATCCCAAATGTAGATGTATTTATTTTTTTCCTCGGTTCTATGAACCCAGCTTGGTTCCTTGTTCTTCTTGAATAATTAACTGAATAGTAAAATAATGGTTTAAAGTACCCAGAGACAAAATTCGGTCGGTAAATTGATATTGTTAATTGCCCAGACATCAGTGCAAGCACAGACAAAACATAGCTTATGATCCTTTTATTAGTCAGTTGTAATAATAAAGAAGGGCAACCTGTTGGCCTATGCCTACTAATGCATGCATGGCTGAGCGTCACGCTTGATGAACTTGATTCTATTGTGTGTAGATCTACGGAGAAGAGACTGGTGCTTAACGGCGCACGAAGCTGTCAATATCAAATGAATTAGAGGCTGGAGAGTGGGATCAAGAAGAGGTTTGGAGTGGATAAATAAGAAGAACTGGGGTGTGTACCAGTAAGGAATTATTGCCGCGGACATAAACCAATGCTCTTCCTGCAAAGGCAACACCTCCCCATCATCCTCCCTCATAGCCCCACACCGGCACTTCTACGTAGCGGACTCAGTTTCCGCTTCGCACGGTTGGTCAGCGACTCGCAGCGGAGAGTTGGAGAGGGAGCGCGCACGAGAGAGAGGGAGACGTAGCTCCTGAAAAACCAGAGGCTGGGAGAGAGAGGAGGGACGGAGGAGGTGACAGACCTGCTCCGCTGGGAATAGGCTACAGCTTACTGCTAAGTGCCATCGGCAGAGTAGGCTCACAAAACGCACCTCCGCTGTAAAATGCAACAATAAGGCACCGAGCAGCGCCGTGTAGCTGTCAGCGAGCTCCGCGAGGATCTGCGTGGTTTTGACTCTGCTGTGTAGGAACTAACTGAGGGGAGAAACAGTGGGGATTCATGGGGAGTTTGTGCAGCTTCTTCGAGAAAAACGCCTGGATTATCTGACTTTTGATTGATTTCTTATTTTTTTGGACGGGGCGCTGGACGTTTTCAAGGCGATACTGCGTTTCTCTGCTGGGCCAGCTGCAGCCTGCGACCTGTTTTTGGTTTTTAGGTAAGCTGATGCTGATCTGAACCGACTGCGTGTACCCACCGTGACTGCATTTCATAACTCGCCCACATCGTAGTAAATGCTACTCCACGTTGCAGGAATCGCAGCTGTCTGCTGAAGTGACACCATCTGAGCGCAAATGATTTTTTTTTCTTTTCTTTAGGAGGCTCCTCTGCGATTTATTTTTGCTTTGATCGCCGCCTCGCAGGGCAATACAGCTCATGTGTTTAGTTCTGGGAGCATGCAGGGGGGGAAAGGCGAGGGCCTGCTTCAGTGTGTCACAATAAAAGTCCTAATAGTTTAGTAATGTTGTGAATATTGAAGTTATTCTCCTAAGAATAACATATGCCGAATAAAATGACCTGTATTTGTGAAAGACACATTGCACTGAGCAATTATTAAGAGTATTAAAATGCTTTGGGTTTACACTTTTAGCTCATGCCATTAACATGAAGGCTTTCTATCATGTGTGTTATATTTACATATGTTATGCTTTCATTTCTGAGCTATCAAAAAAGTATTTTCATTTCTCCACTTGACAAAATAGTAACAGCAAGAACAATAAATGTGATTACACAGTGAAAATGAAGCTTATTTGTGTGTCTCTAAATTCATATTAACACAATGTCCTGAAAGTCTGTCTTCATTTATCCGGTTAGTTAAGAAGGTCGGGCTGCACACACTGACATCTCTGTTTCCGTCTCCCAGCAGCGACGTGTAGTTTTCGGAGCTCCGGTCATGGCGGACCAAGAGGAGACTTTTGTCCTCCAAAACTCTCCAGGTGGCTCGGATTCGAGAGAATTACAGAGCGATAATAAATCAGAGAAACAGAACGGGACCTCAAGCAAATCCCCGTCATCACAGACAACTTATATCCAGCAGGTCAGTGCCGGCTTGCAGGCCTCACACTCACTGCTTCAGGCTGCAAGCTGCGGACTTAGGGCTCACATTCACTCATTTGCAGGAAAAAATAGCCTAGGCGTTTTTGTCAGAAGCAGGCAGATACCCTGTTGTTCTTGGCGTTAAAATATAAAATATAAATCATGACTTAAAAACAAATGTCCGCACAGTGAATGGGGTATTTCTGCTAATTTTAGTTCTTTCAGCGTATATATTTACGCTGTTTGGAGATAGAAATGTGATTGGATCAAATATTTAGTCCACTAGTGATTTTTTTTTAATTTGTGAAATGAAACAACTTCAGCAAAGTCTCAGCAAATTTTTAGTTTCTGTTAAGCTTCATAGCGTAACTGTGTGTGTTATAGTTTACAGTCATATAGCATTACAGATCAATTCTGTGTGGGTTTATGTTCATTGCTACACATTAGCTTTGACTATATTATTATAAATTTGTGTTTGCTGCTTCACTTCTCACGGCAAAGGCTGAACAAGTTAAAAGCTATGGTATTCTGGCTGGTTTCAAATTGCTAATTCATAAGCTTATTATCCTCTGCATTATTTACAGCTCAGCCCTCGGCGTACAACTCGGTTGTCCAAAGTATTTGCATTTTATTTTTTAAAGTGTTTTAATCAAACACTGAATATTAGACCTACAGGTTTTTTTTGTTTGTTTTTTTACAACCTCTAAACTCAGAAGGCCTTAAATGCATGCAGACTAGTGCATGACACCTCTATCTATAATGCAACTTTAGAAAAACCATACACACTAGAATTTTTTACTTTGAAGGGAATGGAGGGAATAAAGGTCTACCTGCACGAAAGGGAACTATGGACGAAGTTTCACGAGGTGGGGACGGAGATGATCATCACCAAAGCGGGACGGTAGGAGCATCTAAAACATTTTCATTATTATTATTATCGCGATTAGAAAGATTTCAGTAGAACCAATGGGTTCATTGACTGTGTGTCTGCTTGTTGATGAGGCTTTTAGTTATCTTGGCCGATTTTCGAGCTTAAATATAAACTATAAACCAGACTGGAATTTTCTTGCGTGGGGATCTGGAACCGTACAGAACCACAGAGAAAACACAAGAGCATCTGGTGGACGCTTTAGTGTTCTGCAGCACTACCGGTCCATATTTTAGTCTGGGTGGCCTTGTTGGGAAATGCGATACAGCGAGAGAGCCAACGTGCAAAACGTGCCCCCTTGTGTAAAATGTTACCGATCGTTTCTTTGCGTTGAAATACAGACATTAAAGAGCATAAGGGCTGCCTTTTGCGCCGTTTTGTCTGTATCCGCTGCAGGTGTGCGTGTGTGTGTAACTGCGTGCAGACACTTCTTGTGATCCAACACGTGTGCAACAGCATGTTGTGCAGGGACCGCGTGAGTGAATGTGTCCTGCTGTCAGCTCCACGGTCGCCCTCAGACTGTATCCAGTCAAAACAGCTCATGTCGCCTAAGTGTGAGCTTTTATATGCGCCCGATGACTTTTTATGTCAAATAGCTTCGGAGCACCGCTTGCACAGGCTCCTACAAATGAGGAATATTTACAGTTGAACGTTGCTGCATTTCGATGTGCTCTCCAGTGCGGGCAGAAGGCAGTTGTTTTCTTACAGCTGCAAAAAGTCTCCATTATATTCCCGTCAATCATTTCACTCCTGTTTTTGGCAAGAGATGATATTACACAGCATCCATCCTCGTCCGTTAGCCCTTCCCTTTCACTCGTGGGAGAGCTTAGTGTTTCTCTCCGTGTATGTGTGTGTTTTCTGCAATATGACAGCTACCAAATATCCAAAAGATTTACTAGAGGGATGTTACACGTATAAAAAAAAAGGTCTGGAACATATTGAATTTTTTTTATAATGGCTCTTCTCAGATCCAACGCCCTGCCTTGAAAGTAAGATTTTCCTCTCCAAACACCAAAGACGGATATTTATATGTTTTAAATCCTCCCACTTAACCTTTCTCTATGCTTCAAAATATTATTTACTTTTGGTTTGCTTATTAAAGAGTGAATGGCACAGGCTTTATTACGAAAGCATTTGATTTCATATATATATGTGTGTGTGTGTGTGTGTGTGTGTGTGTGTGTGTGTGTGTGTGTGTGTGTGTGTGTGTGTTAATAGGTGTGAGTAGTCATGTACTTGTTTTTTTCTCGCGTGTCCACTACACTTTATTTTCCTGTACAGGAGAATGTTTCCCAGCTTCAAAGTGAAGGTCACAGGATTAAACCCTAAAACGAAATACATTCTACTTATGGATGTTGTTCCAGCTGACGACCATCGATACAAATTCGCCGATAATAAATGGTACGTAAAAACATAACACAGCAACGCTTCTCTAAAGGGATTTGCCTTGCCAACATATACTTTTACACACCGATGAAAATCCGGGTCATTGTTTTTTTTGTTTTGTTTTGTTTTTTGGTGTGTGTGTGTTTTTTTTTTGTTTTAGTTTTAGTTTTGGGGTTTTTTGGGGGGGAGGGGGGGTCTCAGCTAGTCTCTCGCTTTCTCGCTCTCTCTGGAGTTATTTGCAGCAGGGAGCGTTATATTGTCGTGATGGACGGGAATCGGAAGTGAATATATTATTTCCGGGAGAATTATTAACTGTGTTTTTTCTAACATTTGCCAAGAAATGAAGTCAGAAGGCAGAAATGTTTCTGTCAGTGCTGAGTTTTCTGCGCTGAAAGCAACGAGATAAACTTTTCCTTGCACTGCATCAAAGATTTTTTTCACACGGCTGTTTGTCTAGAGTCGTTCTCCAAGCGGGTCTTTCTTCTTTGTGTCAGAGCCTTTAATGTTGCTAGCTACATGCCAATGATGCCACTGAAGACGCATTAAGCACGGCCTGAAACTAATTCTCCCCTCGTTTCACATATGTTGCAAAACAGTGCCTTTAACGTCTAACGTCACTAGAAGCAATCAATATTCGACAATGGCACAGTGCAGACCGCTTCCTTATGTACTGAAGTTTAAAGTTAATAAAGCAACGTTTTGAAAAAGAGGTAATCACCCATAGTTTAGAACTTTAAGTGCAGAAAGTCCCATATTGCGCCATTTTGTGCGTAATAATTAGAAACAGTGCCCACTAATTTAAGTTTTCCGTTTATAATAAAATTTTAATTTATTATTACATTTTATCCACAGTCATTATCCTCTGCTTCTTTCGACATGTTAGGACCGACTCAGTTGCGGCTAGCATGTGAGTGTTAGTCCAGCAAGTTTCAAAGCGTGTGACTGTGTTGCTGTGTATCAGGTCTGTGACTGGGAAGGCAGAGCCTGCCATGCCCGGGAGACTCTACGTTCACCCGGACTCTCCCGCCACGGGGGCTCATTGGATGAGGCAGCTCGTCTCCTTCCAGAAGCTGAAATTGACCAACAACCACCTGGACCCGTTCGGACACGTAGGTGCCTGCCTATCATCAATACTATTTAACCACATGATTGCTAACCTGGTGTTGCACTGACCCAAATCCCGAGAATCCGTTAAGGCCCGACGTGTTACATGATGGCACTAAATGCTTATCTGCAGGTCTCTGCATCGCCATTTATATAAAAGTGCCTAACAGATTATTATTATTATTATTATTATTATTATTATTATTATTATTATTATTATTATTATTATTATTATTATTATTACTGCTACTCGCAGCTAATTAAAAGTACGTTTTATTGTTTTCTTGAGGTTAAATATTTTAAACACATTTTAAATTGATTAAAGATAATGCTCCTGCCTGGTCATATTTTTAAAGAGAGGCAATCTGTTTATTGATTTATTTATTTGCTTAAAATTTTGCATTTGATCTGTTAAATGTGCATTAAAACTTAAACATAACCTTTCAGTCATTCTTTCACTGCACCTGTGGAGCCCAAACTTTATTAAGTTGCTTCTGTAAAGATGTGTTTTAGTGAAAGTAAATCGTTTGATAAATTCCATCTAACCATCCATCCATCCATCGCTTTGATGGAGGGTATACTTTTTATTATATAGATACATTTATATTTTTTATGTTTTGTCCTTTTTTTCCATTTTTTGTTAACTGTAACTTGCAGTGTTAAAATGAATACGAAAATAGTAAGTAATGAAATGCATTCTGGTGTTGAAAACGTCACAAAATAAATTTTAAATAGTGAAATAGTTGTGGTGTTCAATTAGATGCAAATACTTTTACTTTTATACTACCACCACTATACTGTACTACTGCTATAATAACAACAACAACAACAACAACAACAACAATAATAATAATAATAATAATAATAATAATAATAATAATAAGCCTGATATACTTTAAACACAAAAAAGAAATATAGAGGAAATTTTGTGCCATATGAAGGTTTTTTCTACTTTACTTGTCCAAAGTGGAATCTCCTGAGATTACAAAAAGGTTTGGTGATATTCTGTTTTTACTATTGAACATAATGATGTAAAGGTAATGTTTTGAAGAGTCTCTGTGATCTTTAGATAAATATTCCAGATTGAGACAAATATTTCTTTCTTATCGTGCCATTATCTTATTCTTTAATATGTAATATGTTTGCTATGAAGGTGTTAGTAACATACCTTTTGTAGCACAGTGTTATTATAGCACCCCCTAGGTGCATTAGCCATGGACCTCCTGGAATTCAGCTTGCATGAGTAGAAGAGATCAACTGGGAACTTTTTTAGGAAAAAGGAAAAGGGCAATTGCACCACCACCCACCATCTCCTTCACCCCTCTCAGCAGTAAGAGGCTGTATGGTACCCATTTCCTAGCTTTAACTCCTCATTATTCTAAACTCCCTATCTGGCCTCAGGCTTTTGTGATTCCTGTCTTACCCAAAGCAGAAAGTACAAACATCACTTACTTCATCAACAAATGCGCCCTTTGGCGGCAGGTTTTCATGAAGAAAGGTATCTCGACGGGTACATTTAGGCCTAATTAGATGTCTTGTTGTAGAAACAGAGCATCCGCACAGTTAACTTTCTTACTAACAGGCTTAGCCATTAAAGGAAAATACAATTATAAATTTGGCAAAGGTTACCTCAACAGCTGGTTTGCTTTCATGAGAAAACATTCCTTAAAGCAAGCTGTGTTTGTTTGGTTTTGCTCTTAGAGACGTATTACTCCACAATGCTCGATTCTGAAAAAAACCCCGATCTCATTGCATATGACCAATTATTGAGTGCATTGTTGCCATTATACTATATTCCTATGTATACTTCTGCAGCCACTTAAGGCGTTGGTTTCAGTGTGGTAATGAATCAAAGTGAAGCTGGTTTCAGCTTTCAAAGTTACCCACGGAAAAATGCATATGAATTTTAGCACACACAAGCCACTATCTGTCCACATGGCACCTAAAGGAACTGCTCCCTTGCCAAAGCACAGCTGGTGAGATGAAACTGAGTCTCAGTCGGAAAGGGAGCAGCACTGTGAATTTTGGGTTAAAGTGCGTTTTTGATTGGTTGCAGTGGTTCCTGGCTCGGCCTCTTTCGTGCTGGGAGAGAGCACCATGGGATTCTTAAATGAAGCACTGGTGGCTGTCCAGAAATATACTCCATCAGCTTGTTGGTCCAGCTGGTTGAAATAACTTGTAGATGAAATAACTTGTAGATGATTTATAATTACTAGCAGTGAGACATGAGACCAAAACATATTGCTGATGCCGATTAGACCAATACAGGACTGGCCTGAGGTTTTCTTCTAGAAATGTCTGTAAAACATACACGTCAGGGGGCCGGGCAGGACTGAGCTCAGCTTAGGAATTAATCGCAGAGGATGTGGTGCCTTTGTCTTAATGCAAGGTTAATTGTTCTGTTTTTGGTTTGTGACAGTTTTATAACCCATTGAACTGTATTGCATAACAGTGGAGTGTAACCCTCTTAAAACAAATTTGTTATAGCAAACATTTTAGTGCGAATCATGAAAGAAGGTCGTTTAAGGAGCTTTGGAAATGTTATGAGAAAATCTTGTGGATATACTATTTTATAGAGTTTTGTGTAGAAATATAGTTTTTAGTTTCCATGAGATTCTACTTACATAAGTATCTTCTTTAAAAAAAAAAAAAGTTATACATTAAACTGCCCCAAAGTGTAAAAATTCTGTATTCTTATTAGTTAAAGGTTAAACTTTGCCATCTGCAACATTATAATTTATAAGTTTTGTATATAGCATATTTACTAGCAAGTGCTATTTTGTTGTAAGTAATTTTATTTGTGATTCAAGTATCTTAAATTTAATCCCTCTGTACTTTGGCTTTAACAAAGTGTATTTGCTTTGTTGCTTGTTATTCATATCCGTCGATACATAATAAAACCTCCACAACAGCACTAGTTTGGTCACAAAATTACAGAATTAAGTGGTGTTTTTTTCCGTATCTGAATTCCTGAATAGTTTGTTTTTGTTTCTGTTTCATACCAATCTGTAGTTTTTGCTCTGATGTCTGTCTCAACTCCCAGAATATTTCTCAGTGTTATTTGTCTTGTCCATCAGTTTGCTGCTGCACTCGTCTCCCAGTCTTCCCACACATGTTTTGTGCATGAGGGTGGAGTGTGAGGATCACACTGTTTATATTTGAATGGCAGTGTGTGATGAGCAATAGATGGTGGTGTACAAAGACTGCTAATCCTGAAGCTTGGGGAAACTCTCTGATGTGGAGGAACTTGAAAGTAAAAGGGCAGCAGCCTGGGACCCAAAGGGATCCTTCACTATCATTACATGCGATCATCCAGAAGCTAGGGGGGTTGAGGCAGAGATACAGGGAACCAGGCAGGGCAGTGACTGGGCCACGGAGTTGAGGCGTATGCTGGGTCCCCAGTGGGTGGTCTACAGCTACCCCCTCCTTACTACCACATCCCATCCTAATAGCACAAATACTGGACTTTAGGAACCCACAGTTAGTGGGCCATGCTATTTTCCATGGTGAAATGTGCATTTAGACATCTATGCAACTTCTAATATGTCTTCATGACAGACATTTTTAGCCTCTTAAACTGTACAGGGTGCTGTATGACATGTTTGCATCAGTGGACTAGTTGTTGTGGTTTGTTCCAATCTTGGACATATATGCAAACTAAGAAATAAGCAGGCAATGAATGCATGAGAAAATCTGCCATTTACCCTGCTTTTTCTTTGCACAGTTTACATAGTTTTGAGTCGTGTTTTGAAGCCTCATTAATGATTCTAATGATCTTCTGCTTAACAGACACATGAAAGAAGTTTTTTTGTTTGCTTGTTTTTTTGTTTTTCAAATACACCCTGACAAAACTGCAATACTGGAAAAATCCACAAAAACAAAAAGCTGCGCCTGCTTATGTAACTGAAGTGATCCACTAAACAAATCCTGACTGATGTTTTCTGTCACTTACTTCCATTAAATAGTTTGCATCTACAAGGTGCGTGGCAGGCAGCTGAAAAACACTTTCTCCTGCCCATTACAAAAACCTATTCCAGCATGAAATGAGATCAAGTTCAACTGGGAATTAATAATGGATGACTATTGTATTATCTATGTAGGTCTCTATGGTTCATTCGCCTCTGAGAAAAGACTCTGGGTTATGTCTGTGTAATACTGCAGGATACCCCCATAGGTACTGGAGGTCAGGGCAATCCCCCGGCTCTTCTCATGCTAGCACTGAGACGCAGGTTCAAAAACACTCTTTCAGATAAAGTATAGAAGGAATGGGTATAGGACCGAATGCAGGAATAAGTCAATTAAAAAGCAATTACCGCCGTTTTTATTGGAAGAATTTAATGGGAATTAAAATAAAATAAATAAATAATATTTCTTCAAGATTGATGGCCTTAACTAACTTTCGATAGTGCCTCAAAAGACACGTTCATTCTATTCATTGTAGTTCTCATAGGCTGGTTTAGTAAGGTAACAGAATATAAAGGAAGAGGGCATGTATATGTCTATCTCCTGCATTTATCTGTGTGACTGTCATGAGAAGTGCTGTATAAATAACACGGTAAATCACTGTCACTGCAGTAATAATTACAGTGAGAGACAATTCATATTTTTAAAGGGTTTAATTAGAACATTTTAAATCTTTATTCTGTTTAAAACACGAGGAATGTTTAAATGACTGTGCTGTAAAAAAAAGAAGAAGAAGAAGAATGCAAATGGGTCGACTTTATTTTAAATATCTATAAAAAGGTAAAAATAAAACTTTCATTACAATTTGTTGTTCAATAAAAGTTTTTTAGCCAAACAAGTGTTTGTGTTTTTCAGAAACTATACTTAGCTTAGACGTTTTGAGAGGAAAAGGGGATTCCATTACAAAGTAGACAGATTTCGTAAAATTACAGGGACAAAAACAATTTTATTGAGAAGTATAAGCAGACCAGTGCGTTGGTGAAAGTACTGAAATAGACCTTTTGCAAAATAGACTGTAATCTTATCATGTCAGCATGTTGCTCATGCGTAAAAATGACTAATGTCTTACTAACATTTATTATTTTTATTATTATTATTATCATAACAAATATATGATAAAGTGTTTTCTTACAAAAGGACATTTTTTAATCTTTAAAAAAAATGCGCACTCAAAAAAAAACACATTGGAGGACTGGTAGGGTGTATCTCATTTAGTTTAATTTTATTTTTAGAAATGACGCCAAATATATGTGTGTAACGCCACTTTCTCTTTATTGCAGATCATCCTCAATTCGATGCACAAGTATCAACCGAGGATTCACATCGTGAAAGCGGATGAAAATAATGGCTTTGGTTCCAAAAACACGGCCTTCTGCACTCACGTCTTCCCGGAAACATCTTTCATTGCGGTGACATCCTATCAGAACCATAAGGTAAAACTTCGGGGTATTTTTGGATATTTTTATTCATTTATTTTCGCGAAAGGGGAAGCTTTGGGTTTACGTATTTTATGGGGTGGTTAAAATTCCACAGTGTTTCAAACGGAGGTAAATATAAAGAGGGAAAAAAATCAGTTGTGCAAACAGAACCATGCAGCCTGTTGCGCTCTCAAAAATGCCCCCGGTGCAAATGCAGGATTTTGCAAAGGTCGATTTCACATTGAAGTTATTTTTGAAAATGTGTTTATAATTTTTGCGCAAATTATTTTTAATAATATTTGTTTGTCATTTTTTTATGCAGCTCTTGGTCTTCTGTTGGATCAAAGGAGAGGGGAAATAATAGCTCTTTGAGAGTTTAAAGTTTTTCACTGAAAATCGCTGATATTAAACTCAGCTGCTGGCAGATTAAAGGAAAACTTCAGATTCCTGACTAGAACACGTTTCACAAACCCAAGTCCGTGGCATGAATTTATTATTAAAGATTTCGTTAGAGATAAATCACTACCTACTTTGAAACAGTTCTAGTAATTATTTTTTAAATTCATTTGTTGGTGTTTTATTTTCAGTCTTTTTCAGTGTAGATGAGACTATCACTGCATGCTTTATTTCGAAGCTCTCCTTACGCATTGCTCGTATATATACGCGCAAAAACAGATCTCAGTCTAAAAACTTTGAAGATTTAATTACATATACCCGCACAAGGGAAACCAGATTTTACATATGCTATTCAAATGTTTGCCTTTTTTCATTTATTTTCTAAGCTTCACTTTCTCGGTTAACGACGGAGCTTTAATTAACATTATTGAGTTGTAAATTAAGTTTCTTACCGTGTTTAATTGGAAACAGAAAACCTTGGAATCACCCTTGTTTTTCACGTATCTGGAATCTGGAAACTTATAACATCAGATTAGAGTTAAATATGTGATTTCTTGTACCGCACAGCCTCGTATTTTCTTTTTGTTTTGTTTTTTTAAAGTCGCCATTGCGTGTTCAGACTTGTGAAAGTAGCAGGAATAAAATTCAATATTTACACTGTCTACATTTCTGGGCGAGGGGAAACAAATCTTGGGAATACAAATATCTGCAAACAGCATCTGTTTAACATCCTTTAACCATGCAGGCCTATATGTTTTTAGTTTGGGGAATATGGGAGAAAGGGGCGAAAGCTCATAATGTCCCCGCAGCCAATCCAGGTCTCCGGGCTTCTGGGAACAGGAAGCACAAATGACCAACATTCTGTAGAAACCATTCATTATTTTCGAGCCTGTTACTAGGGGCTGAGATCGTAACTGCGGGCTAATTATTAGGGCTTTCCAGACCTGCAGGAAAGAAAGGGGCATTTCGGGTTTCGAGGCTCTTTTTTTTTCTTGCCACATTTGTCTAATCAAACAGTTTTAAGCCTGCCAAAAGGAGTGGGCTACGAGCTGCAGGCATGTGTCCAATTCACCTGTTAGACTCTCAGCTAATGAAATGGTCAAAGTCTCTGGTTTCAGCTCTTTCCTGTCGTAGCTGTAATTAAAGCATTTTTTCCAGAAACTGAGGTTTCTGGAGTGGTATGTTTTCTTAAGATTTTTGTCTAACTGGGAAGATGAATTAAGACCAGCTCATAGTTTTGTTCTTTTCTTTTTTTTTAAAAAAAATCTTACTTGAACTACTTCACTTCATTTTGCATCTGGAAATGTGTTTATGTCAGCCTCAGTTATTTTAATGAGCACAGTTTGGACACAGCCTAGTCAAACTACAGTCTTTGAATTTCGACTCATTATCAGAGTCTACTCTCAAATTATTTTTTTCTGTTTTTCCTCCTTTCTGCTAATCCTATTCAGAACAAAATCTTTTGTAAAATATTTAATTTTCTCTCTGTAAACTCAGCTGAGAATAAGATTGTTGGACTGGATAATTATTTGTCTAGGTGTATTTTTGGAAGACATGCAGGGGGGTAGAAAGGGCAAAATAGACTCTGAACTTTTAATGCCAAACTTTTAAAATGATGAGACAGTGTATAAATGATCTGACAGACAGCTCGTATTAACAAGAAGCTAGCGAAGTGTCACATGAGAGATTTTACAAGGTTTGCTGAAAGTGTCAGCCAGCGTGCACACAAACTTCCAGTCTTGTCAAAAAGCTGGAAGCACACGAGAGCTGCCAGCTAATTACCTGCCAGAAACCACTGCTCACGAGAGGGATATCCCGGGATTGGGTTAAACCACTCTGGGATTAACGTATTGTTTATGGGTGGCTCTGAAAGTAATTTCTGCTTCTATTTGTTTGGTATTGATAGAGACGTTTTTTACCAAAACATTAAGTCATAGAATAAGTCTCATGATTTGTATCTGTCATGCACGAGCCAGCTATCTCCTAAGCTAGACATCATCTAATGTAACATCATAAATTAAGCAATGAAAGATGATTTATATAAACATGTTTTTATTGAACTATTGCACTCAGGAACTCAGCTCAGAAAGTATCTCAGGTTTCTGGAAATATGATCTGTTATTTCACTCTTGGGTAGCTTGTGAACACTTACATGCATCCAAAAAAACCCCGTAAAGCCCCGGTTTTCTCCAAAAAATATGTTTAATATTGTCATCATAAAACCCCTGAGTTGAAGAGGACTTGTCTTGTCTGACAGTCTGGCACAGGGCGAAATGCTGCTTTTAAATAGCTGCTATTTCAATGCATGTGTGGGTTGGCTGTAAATGGGTGCTTTTAAATGCAGCTGACAATGAAATGACATAAGCAGCACAACAATTGACTCTTACTGCAACAGTGTATGTTACTGACACTTTGTGTGTTTGCTCTTACAGATAACCCAGCTGAAGATCGAGAACAACCCATTTGCAAAAGGATTCCGTGGTAGCGATGACATGGAATTGCACCGGATGTCCAGAATGCAAAGGTAAATGTGGGAAAAAAAACAATCAAAATGCACGTTATTTTTGCTTGCTTTTCTTTTTCTTTTCTTTTTTTCCTTTCATAGATCCTGCTTCTGACATATGGAAATACTGACCCATACTAAATGTTGTGAAATGAGTAGATAAATGTTACCTCAATTAGGCAGGGATTACTGACATCCTGGTCACACTGTCACTTAACGAGCCCCACTTTAATCCCTCAATCACCCAAATGCAAACCAGTCGTATGTGTTATTTTCAGTGAGTGTTATTTTCAATGATGTAAGTGTAGTTCTTGATAGTCAGCCAGTTTTCATGCTGAAGACTTTTATGGCTGATCTGGCAGAACCTCTGAAACACAACTGTAACATCTCTCTTCCATAGAGCTCTTTCTACCAGGATGTTCCAACTTCTTATGTGGACTGTGCTGTGTGTGTGTGTGTGTGCGGTGTATATATGTGTGTGTTGGTGGTGTGTGTGGGGGGGGCACGCATTTGTGCTGAACTGGTGGTATCTCTTGGTCAGGCAGCCAAGGCACTACACGACCACATTGATCTCTCCCCTCCCTCGCTCTATTATTCAGTCCAGATGAGGAATGGAGCATGAGTCCGTACTGCATGGAAAACACTTTTTCAAAGGAGAAAATCTGGTTTTGAAAAAAACACAACCCCCTTTGGGCAGCCAGTTCAGACTCTATGTGAATTCAAATGAGGAGGGAAAAAAAATCCCAGATCAGACCAAACAGGAAAAGTTGTTTAGCATTTCCATAAGGTGTCAGAAGAATGCATCCACTCTAAAACCTTCACTCTAATGCATAGAATAATGATCAAGTACCTCACAATCAGTGTTGCAGCAAAAAAAGAAGTAGCTTTATAAAAAACTGCATGCCTGATTGTACTAGACGCACGTTAAATTTCTTTAAGTAGGTGCGTTCCACGAGCTAATGAAATGCATTTCAGCTATCAAAACTTGTAAATCTATAGAAGCTGGTGAGAGTCCAAACCACACTATCAATCTTTCATGCCTTTGTCCAATCCTGCAGAGGACAGTAAGCAATGCACGTCTGCTCTTGGTTACAATATCAAGGGGAGAGCTTATTGCAAAACCAGGTCAGGTTTTCAACTGAATCTACCCCTGAAATCAAAGAACTAAAAATAGCAAAATGATCTATTGATGGATCCTGAGGATTTATAGGGGCGAAATACATCCTGGTATTTTGGACTGAATATTTTCTTTTTTACGTTTTTCTCTGTGTCCTAAGTTGAAGTAAATCACTGATGGTGATCCTCGTTGGTTGTCTTTGAGAAATGATCTTATGATGAAATGCGGAAGATTAAAATAGTTCTGCTTTGTTGACAGCAAATTATAGTTGAAGATAATAACTAACAACGGTGATCGTTTGTGTGTGCACGTAGTACCAAGGAGTATCCAGTAGTGCCTCGCAGTACAGTGCGGCAGAGAGTGGGTTCCAGCCAGAGTCCATTTAGCGGGGAGGTCCAAGGCCTGGCCACACCAAACAGCCTGAGCTCCCAGTACTCCCAGTGTGAAAATGGTGTCACAAGCAGTTCACAGGACATGCTGCCCCAGTCGGGTTCCTACCCCCTGCCTCATGAGCATGGCCAAGAGTACCACTGTATCAAGAGGAAAGGTAGGTGACTCTAATATGGAGACTAGTCTAGAAGAGGGTAGATTGGGGGTTTTTCAGTAGTCACTCTCCATACATTGTTCTTAGCTATAACACACTTTGTTTCTATGTTTCTAAATTGTATCTTTCGTTTATAATAGTTTTTTAAATAAATGTTTATTCTTGAACACATCATGTGTGTACATGAAGATTTGTAAACTAAAACAAGTGATATGAGATGTGTTACGTTAAACAAAGAGTAATTTAAAATATAGTGTCTGCTATTTAATATTGCTATATGTCATGTACAACCCCAGTTCTAGAAAATCTGGAATTTTGTGGAAACACAAAATGCTTTTATTGGAAAGCCTAATAAAGCTACATTTTCTTCACAGTAGAACATAGGAAACATGTCAGATGTTTAAACTGAGACATTTCAACATTTCATGGAAAAATACAAGCTCATTATGAATTTGATGGCAGAAACATGTCTCTAAAAAGTTGGGATGGGACAACAAAAGGCTGGAAATGGAAGTGTTACAAAAAAGAAACAGCTGGAAAGGAAAATGAGGAAAATTTTACATAAGATCCTAATTAGGCTAATTTGCCAGAGGTCAGTAACATGAGTGGAGATTAAAAAAATAAAAGAGCATCCAAGAGAGGCAGAGAAGCCACATCAGCAACAAAATGCATGTACAAATTAGGAGCAATTTCAGAATAGTGTTCCTGAATGTAAAGCTACAAAGACTTTAAAAGTCTCATCATCTACAGCCCTACTGAATCAAAAGATCCGTAGAATCTGAAGAAATCTCTGTGTGCAAGCAACAAGGCCGAAGATCAATTGGATGCCTGTGATCTCCGGGCCATCAGGCGGCACTGCATTAAAAACAGGCATGATTCAGTCATGGAAAAAAATTGCACTTCTAGAAATCATTTTCTGTGAAAAGAGTTCATTGGACCATCCAGAGTTAAAGGTCTATCATGGAAAGAAGTACCCATAAGTGAACATGATCCAGAAGCATTGCTGTCTTCTCTGAGCCAAGGCTCATTTAAAATGGACCCAGGCAAAATGGAAAAGTGTTCTGTGGGCAGATGAATTTAAATTTGAAATTATTTTTGGAAAACATGGATGTCAAATACTGTGAATGAAGGTGGAGAATGGCTGTAGAGGCAAAGCCTAGGCGTTAAGCACGGTACAAATCTCAGAAGCCTTCATCTCTCATCGTATGGACATGCATCAGTGCCTATGGAATTGGCAGCTTGCACATCTGGAATGGCACCATCAGTACTGAAAGGTAGATACAGATTTTACAGCAATTATGCTCCAATATATTTAGCACAACAATGCTAAACCTGAACTGTATCTATTACAACAGTATGGCTTTATAGAACAAGAGTCCGGCTGCTCAAACAGGCTCTGTGCAAAAACAGAACTTCATTCCTCTCCTAAAAGTTCAGCAGCTGATCTCCTGAATTCCCTCATATGTACAGACTGTTGTTAAAGAAGAGGGGATGCTACACAGTGGTAAACATAGCCCTGTCCCAACTTTTGTGAAACATGTTGCTGCCATCCAATTCAAAATGAGCTTTTCTTAATAGTTTTCTTAATGTGGCACATGTTCTCAGTTAATCATTTGACATGTTTTCTGTGTTCTACTGTAAATTAAATACCGGTTTATGAGATCTGCAAATTATTGCATTCTGTTTGATGACAGTTTGTATTTTCCATCTCTTGAATAACACAATTGCTCACCTTTCTAATTCCACCTGCAGTGGATGATGACTGTCACTCAGGAGATCACAGCTACAAGAAAGCATATCTGGAGAGCTCATCGAGTGAGGAGGACCATTACTACCGCCCTGTTGGCTACGCTCAGAGCCTCAGTCTCTCCGGTGGGCCTTACCGCAGCGAGTCTAGCCAGCGGCAGGCCTGTATGTATGCCAGTGCCTCACAAAGCGCTGAGCCTGTTCCCAGTTTGGAAGACATCAGCTGCAACACTTGGGCCAGTGTATCACCCTATGGTAGCTGTTCTGTCACCACCATGCAGCCCATGGATCGACTGCCCTACCAACACTTCTCCGCTCACTTCACCTCAGGGTCTCTGGTGTCCAGACTAGGTGGGGTGGGAGGCCACGCCTCTCCACAGCTAGGTGATGGCCACCACGCTGCAATGTACCAGAGCTCTATGACCCATCAGACTCTGGGCCGCCAATGCAGTCCCGGGGCTGGGATCCAATCACCAGCAGCCAGTCTGCAGGGAAATGAGTACCTGTATACACATGGCATACCACGTACACTATCACCACACCAGTACCACTCTGTACATAGTGTAAGCATCATGCCAGAGTGGAGTGAGAACAGCTAAAGAAGTTGTTCCCCCCCCCCCCCCCCTTACTCTATAAATACAAAAAAAAAAAAAAGAAAGAAAGACACAACAAAGGACCAAAACAAGGCAGGGTTTAGATGAATTTATATTTATATTTTTTTAAAAGGTCTTGCTGTTCATCCTAAAGAGACCAGTGTTGGTTCACAGTGGATGTGTATAGTAGGATGGTGCTGACTAGAAGAGAAGGCATCTTATCACTTACCTTGTTGTGACAGCATGTGCACTTATAAACAAACAAACAAACAAACAAAGAGGAGCTGGACAAAAGCAGAAGCATAGACTGCTCAAGAGCAGAGCACGCAGACACGAAAGCGAAGGTCAGAAATGCTTCAGAAGCATGTGGTCCGCAGGTCGACTGCCTCCTCGTGCGGCGGTGCTTTTTCTTCGATGTCCGCATTTTTAGTCAGACCATTAAATGTGTTTGCAACCACAAGTACAAAGCTCTTTTTGGACTATATGACAAATTTGTGTAAAAAACAAAACAAAAAAAAAAGGACACTTGTCTTCTGTTATATTAGCCCAAGTTCTCATTTTTTAAATAGTTTTTGTAGTTAACAAGTTACATTGTAAAACTGTTATAACTTAAACCATGAATAAGAAAGTGTGAGCCTTTGTTGTAGCTCTTGCTTACTCTTAAATCTGTCAAAAGGGTTTTTATTTTTTTTGTGTTTTTTTGGTTTTTGTGTTTTTTGCTTTGTTTTGCTTTGTTTTTTTGTTTTCGCATACTTACATGCACTTCAAAAACCTTATATTAATTTAATGATGTGAAACGTGACAGAATAATTGTTCATTCGTGCCCAGACGTTTCAGGCAGAAACCATCCTCACCACATGCAACGGTGTTACAACCAAGGAGCAGCACTGAAAAACTGATACTGACCATGTTGAGAAGCAGAACCGCAGAACTTACTCTGGTAATGATTCTGATTGACCTTGGTAGCTGATTAAATCAAGATTTAATCAGGAACTTGTATAATTTAATTGCAATGTGCACAGCACTCCAGTGTTGAGAATTCAGGAAAAGCCCTAAAAAATCTTTACACCCACATTGCCCACAGACGTGTACTCACACTACTATAAACTCCACTCGCAAAAGACAATGAAAATGCATCAACATATCATCCTGTTTTTCCCACGTGGCATGATCGAAAAACTAGCAAAAACAGAACAATGATAAGAAATCCAAAATTCTGTGTCAGCATCCACTAATAAATATACATTTTTGTTAATGATAAATGTAGGCTACATAATATAATTAAAAGAATTTGACCCAGAGTAATCACATGGCCAAAACACAACCCTACGGTATCATTTTTCAGTCATGCTGTGTGTTTGTGGCCTTTTTTGTGGAGTTCTTCTTGCCTCAGCCTCATTAATGCATTGTTGAATGTGTTAAATGTTTGATTACAGCTATTTAACAGTTGGAGATCGAGATGTAGTTAGCTCTACAATACACAAACTCACAACTTCAGACAAAAACAGCATTCTTTCTCCACCAAATGTATTATTACAATAGCAATATTATGACTGATGCAATTAAAGTGTTCTTCTGGACCTACACACTATTATAACTACATTATTACAACTTTCAGTAAAATCATTGTTAGTTATAATCCCTGTTGCAGAGGGCTAACATTCTGCCATCAGTAAAGAATGTCCAAAATGTCTTTCCAGTGCTCCGGACACACAATATTATAGTGGAACTCATTCCACTGAATGTGTTTGTATGTTCTCTATATGTTAAATCATACTATTTTTTATTTACATTGTCAAGAAATCAAAAAATGTAAACATTTTCTCCACTCAAGTGTTTGATATTTTACCCATTTGTTACCTGACAGTCAAGAATGGCTCATTCCACAGCACTTTGTCATGCTGCCAAACCCATGCCACAGTCTACGTACTCATGGAGGAAGTGCTCATTATTTATTTGGACTGTGGAGCCTATACTTGGCGTAAGCTACACTACAAAAAATAAGGTTCTTGGTTGATGGTGAACTGTTGTGCCTCACTCACATCACAATCATCTGAATATGTTGAAACTTACTGTAGTAAGCACTACAACATCAGATAGTTTGACAAAGCTTTTTGTAACTGCAACACCATCAAATCTTTTTTGGGGGGGGGGGGACAAATTTTGATTGTGTGTTTTAATGCACAGTCAACACGTTTATCTGGTAAGCGCTTAACGTGTGACAAGGAGACAGGTAAAGTTAGACATCAAATGGAATGTAAATCTGAGAATGCAGATAAAATATACTTGATTTCATTATGAAGCAAATGTCAGTTCCATCATAAAAATGAGCGTGGGTTAGCGGCCTGTTTCACATGTGGACAAAGGCTAATTTTTAAGTGCTTGTAGTCGATAGAATGTTATTTGTCAATAGTATTTATTTAACAACTATGGAAATCAGCTTGCTCCTGCATGTATCAAAGATAGATGGTTCAATTTCTTTTTATAGCCGGCTTTTTATGATTGTATAGGATTTTCTAATCATGCTTCTATAGAAAACAGGAGATTACTATACAGCTGTCAAAAAGTATCAAAACAAGAATGGAAAACATAAAAATGTGGATATCTTTGTAAATAAACATGTACATAACAGAATACCTGCAATAAATTAAAAAAAATAAGAAACTTGCTGGATTGTTTTTAAATTTTTTGGTTGCATTTTGTTTCAGGTGTGGATTCACTGGCCACTTTATTAGGTACCGTTTGCTAGTATTGGGTTATACATCTTTTCTGCCTTCATGGCACAGATTAAACAAGGTGCCAGAAACATTCCTCTGGGATTTTGGTCCAGATTGACTTGATAGCATCACACAGTTCCTGTGGATAGATGCCTGTTCCACCACATCCCAAAAGTGCTCTATTGGATAGAGATTTGATGAGTGTGGAGGTCATTTGAGTACAGTCAACTCACTGCCATGTTCAAGAACCCAGTTTTAGAGGATTTGAGCTTTGTGACATGGCACCATATCCTACAGGAAGCAGTTATGTGGGTAGATTAGATGTTTAAATGATGCTCTGTTCGTATTAAGGGGATGGCCTTTTTGTGTAATATTTTGCATGGTCTTTCCTGTGCCTCCTGACTGAGTGTGTAAGGTAGTTTAAGCATTTAAAATTCATAGAATCAAATGCTGTATGAGTGTTTGGTTAAACGTGACTTGAGCACTTTGCTTGGTAAGTATGACTAGGAAAGCACTTTATAAATGTCAGTCCATTTTCATACATTTTGGTATATAAACTATTCAATCAAATGTACCGTCAATGGTATTTTGTTGTTAGTTTTTTAGGGATTTGCTCTTTCACTTACCAGTTATGTTTAATGTAAGTCAACGTATAGGTTTCCTCTATGTGCATTTTCTGCAGTTTCCATGTATAGGGATTTTATTGTGGTTGACTACTGGCTGGTGACAAAAATGTGCAAAGAGTCACATACCTATCCATGTAAATCTCCAAAGAGAAGGGTATATTAACTAGGGGTGCAACGATACACAAAATTCACGGTTCGGTTCGGTTCGATACTTTGGTGTCACGGTTCGATATTTTTTCGATACAAAAAAAATGTTCATGCCTTTTTAATTTGTCATTTATTAAAATTATAAATATATATTTTAACTCAAACGTACAGCTTTTAAATTTAATGTTGCTGAAACAACAAAGTAATAAAATAATAAATCTGATTGAGGAATCACTCATCTTTGGAAAAGAGAGTTTATTACAGAGAAATGGCTCTTTCCAAAATAAAAGCTATACTATACGCTTCTTCTGGGCTATATTCTCAGCAGCATATTAAACATATCAGGTCCAATGGACCAATACGGCAATGCCATGATGATCCATTTGGCAAAATAAATCCATTGGGTATCCTTGTTGGTCTTCAGACAACAATTCTGACGGCTAAAGAACCAAATGGGACAGGCAGAAAAAAAAAAAAAAACATATCAGGTCCCCATAAGGAGAATCATGTGCTAACGGCTGTCTAAATGACTCGGGTAAAGTTTGTAGCATGCTGCTTGTTGTTTTTGTCTGCTTCCACTTGTCTTTGCACGAGGATGATGTCGGCGTAAATGTGCAGTCATATTCGCTGTGTTTCCACTAGTGCTGTCAGCGTTAATCTGAAATGACGTTAACGCCACAACACTGCAAATCTCCGTTAATGAGCTACCGCGGATTGCTCCGTGCGTGGGGCTGGACAGCGTCAACACGTTAACGAGCAAACTGCGCTAACGCAGTAGTTCCCACCAATGTAATTGAGCATTGCTGTGCACATCCGACATACTGTTTTACTTTAGTCCATGACACGCTTACCTTCAGGGTCATACGTCACATGAAAACCAAAATAGTTCCAAACGCCAGATCTGAATTAAGGTGGGGGAGGTTCAATTTGCCATGTTGCAACAAGCTTAGCTTCTGTCTCGCTAGCTTGCGCTGTGCTCAGTGGATCTGCGCTCGACAGTGCAGCCTAGGTGGAGTAGTCGAGCGCAGATCCACTGAGCGCTCAACACAGACAGCATCGTCAGAAGAAAAGTTGATAAAATAAATTAAAAATTTTGTATTGTTCGATACACATGCGTACCGAACCGAAAGCACTGTATCGAACGGTTCAATATCGATACGAGTATCGTTGCACCCCTAATATTAACATATGCTTTATTGGTCTAAGAAGTACATACATGGCTTACCTATTCTGTCTGCCGTTAAAATAAATGAAACAAAAATCCCAAACAAAGAATGGGGGAAGAAACTGCATGTCCTGGTGAGATTACTATCAAACAAGCAGATTGGTTGATTTACCTGACAAAGACAGAACAGTTCTTTTATTTCAAATTTGCAAAGCATTTCCAACATTATATCATTAGCAAGAAACACTTGTTATCACTGAGTCCTCTAGAAAGGTAATTTCTTTTGCAAATTTCATCATAAAGTATTGAACTTTTATAAACCTGACAGAGAAAGGTCAAAGGGTCATCACAGCTGATTGCATCACATCCTGAGGGGAACATGAACGCCTGAAGCAAATGGCTTGGCAAATAATTCTGATAAAACAGAAATGTGAACTTCTTAGTGATAGTAAAGATAAAGTCACCCATCAACATAAAATGTTGCATTTCTTTACCAAATAATGGAAGAATTTCTGAGACCTTCTGATAACACCACAGAAAAAATGTCAGAAGATGATTGATGTAATTAGAATTCATTATATGGAGTATACTGCACCAGCCTTTACATTATAAATCCATCCAATAGTTGTAAAGACTTTTCATAAATGTCTGATTAAAGTCAGGGACTCGCTTAAGTCAAAAGGCACTTTCAGACTGCAACATTGTTTTTGTGCCCCATGTCACAATCTTCCCATGAGTGGACCTCCCAGAAAATTCACCACAAGATCAGACCATGCAAAATCTTTCTACAGACCTCGGTTAGCGAATTAAAGATTAAAGTAGAAAAAGAGTGAACAAGTTTGGCTTGTTTTGAAGGGTTGGCAGAGACAAAAGCACCTTTGCTCTAAAAAATAAGTTGCATCTGAACAAACCACAAGACCTCTGGAATAATGTCCTTTGGACAGACAAGAACAAAATGAAGATGTTTGGTGTAAAATGTCCTGTCGAGATTAGTATCAAGCAACAGGATTGGTTGGTTCAACTCTGACAAAGACGGAACTCCTCATACCAACTTTGGCTTCATTTACAGTCACAGGACCTGGGTACCTTGCACTGAGCCAACAATGAATTCCTCTGTATACCAAAGTATTCCCAAGTCAAATGCTGGCCATCTGTCTAAAGCTTGAGTGAAACTGGGGAAAATGTTCTGTATACATTCCTCTTGTAACAAGACAATGATCCCAAACAGCACAGTAAATTTACAGCACAATGAATCAAGGTGTTGCAATGAGCCATTTTGAGTCCAAACCTCAACCTGACTGAATTAATTTTAGCTGGCTAGACTGAGCTTAGTCTGAAATTGATCGCTGTTTGAATGCGTTTATTTGCATCTTCTTCACAGCTTCTTCTACTGGGCCATTGCTCCACCCCTGCCTACAAATCTAAGCTATGGTCTGAGTAACTCTCATCCCTCAGGCTACTCACACAAAGACTCTATATTCAGACCAAGTCCTTTGCACCAAATTCAAGCATTTTGCAACTTGTCCTTTTAATGTGTCCCTCTCTCTTGTTTTGTATACATTCTCTTGTTTTTTGTTTTTCCCTATTATCCTACTATTTATTTTTCCTGCACAGCTGGTGTGAAGCACTCACATTTTTATTGTACATGTACAGTGACAATAAAGGGTTATTCTACTCTGACACAGACACATTTGTACATTTCTGCTTTCAAGTAAAGCAGGGGATTCTCAGACACTTAAGTTGTAGAAATAATTTTTATTTCAGCGATGCATGGCCAGCTAGGATGTACAGGACTACCCAAAAATTGAGCCACTCTTTTTTTCCTTATATTTTCCTTCCAAGCAGCCAGTCATGAGAAATAGTTTGCCAGGGTTTCTGAAGGTCTTTAAAGGTTTTTCTTTTGGACATTAACTGCTTTTTCGCTCATTTTCAGTCTGGTTCTTTTACCTGACCATTTTCATTTTTTCTCTGATGAACTACTTAACATTGGCCTGTGAGTTATTCAAACATAAATAGCATCTAACTATAGGGATGAACAGTGTAGTGTCTGTGCTTAATAAATATTGCCAAAGTATTTGCTTGTCTGCCTTCACAGACATGAACTTTTGTGAGATCCCATTTTTAATTCATAGGGGTTTAATATAACATTAGCCCACACTTTGTAGCTATAAAAACTGGGAAGGTTTTCCATGAGGTTTAGGAGTTTGTTTATGGGAATTTCTGACCATTCTTCCAGAATATTGATATTGATGATTTATCCCAAAGGTGTTCTGTTGGGTTGAGGCAAGGACTCTGTGCAGGCCAATCAAGTTCTCTCACACCAAACCCATTCATCCATGCCTTTATGGACCTTGCTTCCAACATGACTGTGCACTGTTACCAAAAAGTAGGAAGCATGAAAATGTCTAAATGTTTCAGTATGCATCAACGGTTTCTTTCCTCCTGAAAAAATATCCCACACCACACTCCCCCATCCACCAAACTTTACATTTGGCACAGTGCAGTCAGACAAGTACCATTCTCATGGCAACCACCAAACCCAGACTCATCCATTGGATTACTATAGAAGTGTATTTTGTCACTCCAAAAACACGTCTCCACTGCTCTAGAGTCCAGTGGCGGTGTGTTTTACACCACTACATCCAACACAGTTGATGGACTGTTTCTGAAAATCATGTCCTCAAAGAAATAAGAAAAAAATCTAGCAAAGACCTCACACAAGACTTGAGCCTCATCAGAAAAGGAATAATATTGGTCAAGAAGCCATTTTGAAGAAAGGGAAACAGGGAAAAAGACTGGTGCATGCAAAATTACACTGGACTGAAAATCAGTGGAATGATGAATCCAAATTTATAATTTTTTGGTTAAAATCATCAACAATATGCATGGAGGAGGTCAGGAGAGACGTACAACAGCGAGTTTCTGCAGCCATCTGCAAAACATGGCTCTGTCATGGTTTGGGGCTGCATTTCAGCCGTGGTGTTAGATCTTGTCAAAAATGATGGAATTTTGAAAGCAGAAAAGTACATCAGATTTTGGTCCACCATGTAGTACCATCTGGAAAGCATCTGAGTGGCTTCATTTTTCCCCGTGACAAAGATACCAAACACACTGCCAATATAGTAAAGGCAAATCTGGATAGAAAAACATACAATGGAAACCTATCAGTCATGGATTGGCCCCTAAGAGGCTAGATCTCAATAGACTAACTTCTAATCCTGTCCCTCTTGGTTACTCCCAACAAAAATTTTAATATCTTCATGTCTGTCACCTCCAGCTCCTTCCACTGTCCTTTTGTTGTGCCACAATCTCCACCCATAGCAAGAAGCTATCCTTGTGTCACAACTCTGTCACACAGTAATGCAGTTCTGCACCACTTCTGCCTTCATTCTTCCTTATTCTTATTCTTTTTTTTTTACCCTCGAATGGTAAACATTTTTACCATTTCATCAAATTTTGCCCTTGAATGGTAGTTCTTTATTAGGATTTGTGTCACCTTATTTTTGTTCATTTTGCTTTTTTGACATTCAGACCATTTTAGTAGCTGGACTTTGAACAGAATAGGATCTTATGATAAGTCTTAGAGATGTACTAACTGGAGACTAGCAGGCCACAGCTAACGGGAATCACAAGAGAATGGATCTCACTCAAAATTAATTACTGATGTGACACAACCCAACAATGTTTCCAAATCTTTCATACTCAGGAGATACATAGTTTGTTAACAAAAGTGTGCAAGTAAGCCATGACAGTGGGCCAAGATGCAGAATTCCCGGACTGCAAAAGGGGCTTACCTAGATGGAATGCAGTCATTTTTAATGTTAACAATTACATATGTGTCAAAACGTTTGCTGTGAGAAGGGTCTATTTGGAAACGTTGCTATTTTAGACCTAAAAGAAAAGCTGAGGTGCTTACATTAAGAGAAAGTGAACATGGATGTGGAAGTGAACATGAACAAATGAGACAGCTCACTTATGAAAATGACATGTTTACAGGAAACTAGAAAATACCAAACCTTGTTCCATCACTTTACCCTCCTTATCCCGTTCTATCGCTGCTCTATTTGTCTTTGTTTCTGTCTCTGCCCATCCTTGTGCTTCTTCATCTCTGTTAACTCCCTCTGATCCTGCTCCCAATCCCTCTAACTACCCCACCACTCTCTCCACAACCCCATGGCCAAACACACTGACCTAGACTCCCAGCCTCCTTTGATGTGAGTGATGTGACCCCTGCGCTCCAGTTGCCCCTACACCGCCAGTCTTATCCTCTCAGAGAGCCGGCACAGCCCACGGAGAGGGCCAGTCATTAACCCCATACAACCCAGGCCTCTCCTCCACCGCTTAAACACATGATGTATCGCAACACCCACCCCCACACATCCCCCCAAGATTCACCCAAACATGCATGTGTGGGCGAGGGCCGATGATGCAATAGGCTCTTTAAACATTTAAAGAACGGGTCAGCTTTTCAAAGGGAGGACTTGAAACCTTTGGCCACTGCTTCAGTTATCATGGTCAGCAGTTGAAAGTCTGGAGATATGTCAGGAGGAAAACAAATGAATGTCTAATGAATGGAAAGCCTGGATAATAAATGAAACTTCATACTGGAAAATCACTGGTTTATTTGGATTATGAGTGTATATCTTTGCCATACTGGGACCGACGGGGTTGGTAGGATGAGAAGAAACAACACTTTTATGCTGATTGAATATGATGAAATGAAGATGATGCATGCATGATGAGATGTATTTATTATAATACCGTCACGCTTAGATGAGTGCAAGTACATTAAAACATCACTGAATTCCTATTTAAGTATCTTTCAGTTGACCCTACTTCATTTTGTTGCTTCTGGAGAGAGAAAATTAAAACAAGTCATCTCAGAGTAATGATGAGTCATGGCCTCGGTCAACCTTAAAACTTAAACCTAAACAAATCACAGTCTGGGTGCCACGCATGACAAAGGAGAAGAGTGCAAGAACAAGAGCATTCCTAGGAGCAGAAAAACGAGGGATGGGAGGGGGGGGATTACTTTATTAAGATGTACTGAAACACAGATAACCACAGATGGATGAGCACCTCGCACAAAGAGGGGTTTCAGAGAATCAAATCCATCTCTTGCAGGAGTTGCAAACATCTGTTTGAAAAGTCATACTGATGCAACTCTTTGTCTTTTTCTTAAAACAGAGTAGCTCCCTTTTTTGAAAACCTTTAGAAATCTGTAGAAGTCAACGTTTAAATGAAGTCTAAATGAACAAAAAGAGGAGGGGGCAAAGAAATTAGCTTGAACTTTGTGCCTCTCTGTGCAGTTCTAATAAAGATGAACCCATGTGGGCTTCAATCGACAGAGCATCTGGACCATCCACTTAAGGAGTAAATGCTAATATTGTTCTTTCTGGCAAATCAAGCAAAGTCTAGCACAAATATCCTGGCACATATCCAGAGCTGATATTTATGCCTAGCTTGAAGTTTGTGGTGGGGTAGCAGTTGTGGTCAGGCTGGAGTAGAGGAGATGGAGTAGAGTCCTCCATCAGATAACACATTTTCTGGTTCATGTAAAGATGTTCAGTGTATCAACAAAGATATGCATCAACGTGATGTGCAATGTGCATCTGTGCACAACAGCCGTTTTTTGCCTTAACGGTTAGCTAAGACAAGTCCTGGCAACCAAGTGCTGACATGGGAGAACAGACCCTTCCACCTCCCACCATTCAGTCTTTCAGCACCACTCCTGGCCAGAATCCTGGGGAGAGCCAACAGGCAAATGGGGAGGGCTGGGAGCGTCCTCCAAGAGAGGCAGACAGGGATGTTGCAGTGTTGAAAGGGTGAGAACCAGAGAGTGACTTGGAGCCAGAGAGCAGTGCAAAAGCTGTTAAGCTGTGTCCGTGCACTAGAGTGGAACTTCCTACGTGCTATTTTGCACATCAGAAAACAATCTAAAACTATCTAAGCTGTCCTAGAATCATCCATCAAGTCATAACTCTTTGTAAAGTGTAGAAATGTTAGTTTTATGTGTCATAAAATACCACATTGTGGAAGATTTGTTTCAGGGTTTTCTGCTGTGCTTAGTTTGGTACATAAATAAATATATGCTCTATAAATCTTTTTTCAGATGCTTTCAAATAGTTATTTCTAAACATTGCAAGACCGTTATTAATTTGTTTACACATGCAACATTGTTCTACTATTTACAATTGATTTACAATGGAGCTGTCTCATGCTTATGTAGAGGCTGATACATTTAAACCAGAAGCTGCTTATTATACTCAAGCCAGCTCATTCCTAAAGTAATTTACCGCTATGAGTTATATGAAAAAGACTGAATGGTCATCTCTGTCTCTGATATCTATCAGCATTCATGTGTTCTGTCACTATTTTCAACATATTTCATGGCTTTTCGAAGTTAACACCCATGACACCAGATGACAGGATTAGTTAGATTAAAAAAACAAGTCAGACATGGGAAGAACTAGTTTCCAATAGTTTGGAGACCAATATATTAAAAACAACATGTAGAAAGTCAGAAAGGCAACAGGAGGGAATAATCTTGATGACTTTGATCTTTCAAGAAGGAGATTGCAATACTTTTTTGAGAAAAATTGTTTTGTGTAAAAGAATATTGAGAAACCCCTACTGAATCTAGGGCCAAATCAATTTATAGTAGCTGATGAGAGGTCTTTTCATGCCAGGTAAAATATGACTTTGCAACAAGTCCAATCCCAAAAGCCTGTGGACATTAGTGAATTATTGCTGTACCAGTCATGCTATCCAGTTTAGCACAAAGAACACACATCTGTTCATAAACTACACAGCGACATCTTGGCAACTCTTTTTAATCATTGCCTGCATCAATCAGGATTTGCTTTTACCATTATGTTTCATCAAACAAGAACTATTTACTCCCCTCATATGACAGCACTTTTTTGTATTTTTGTTTTTATTCAACTAACCATATCTCTCCTTGGTTGCAAGCGACAACTGAGTGAAACATCATCATATCATTTGATAACACTGCAGAGGTCCCATCCATCCCCATCACAGAGAGACCAGACTGGGTAGATCATAAGTGTTTCAATGTCAAAACTGAGTCCAACTGAAAAATGGCCTCCAGCTGTCTCATCATTAGAGCTGATAAGGCACCAGGGCCAGGCTCCCTGCATGCCTCTTTCAGTCTATGGGAATTACAGGTAGAAGCTTTAAGTACTGGAAAAAACAACCCATTTTCTCACACACCTGGGTCATAGTTTCTCCATATGGAACACATTTAGACTAGGATTCCCAAGCTCTCTCAGTCTCTGAGAGCTTGGGAATCATGCTTTGTTTCTTTCAAACATTTTTTTCTTACTGTAGCCTTCTGAGAAACAGTCTTCTGGACTGTATGTTTTTAAAGGTTATTTAATAGACAAAAAGCATATTGTACTTGCAAATTTAGACAGTTTGTGTGTAATTATGTCTTCCAACCAATTTTTACATTCTCATAAACTTATGATTAATCTATTAAAAATACATCAGAGCAGGTTTGAGGTTTGTGGAAGCCAACAACTTACATCATTATTACTGTCATCAGTCAGAAGTGGGCGTCTTTGAGTCACTGACCTATATTTAACTCCATTCACAAAGTTTTACAGCCTCTTCTAGAGTAAATAAAGGTGGATGCTTCTCACCCGGCATTGACAGCTGAGGTAAACAGGACTGGCTGAATGTCACTTTTATATGTACTGCAACCTTTCTTCTTGCACAGGCATGGTATACTTGGTACTTGGTCAGTAATAAGAAAGTAATGTCATCCTAAGGATTGCTTACACCCTCAACACATTCCTTTTTTCTTCTCGTCTATTTTATGCATTCATGGTGTAGATGTAAATAAAGTAAAGTGGTTGTGGTACTCAGCATCTAGCAAGCAAAGGAACAAGCTTAAATGAAGAGTAACTTTAAAAAAAATCAGGTATTTTCAGATTGAATTTTTTAAACATTTCAATATATCAGCAAACAGGCAAACTTTCTGTGCAGTTTGTGATTGTATTTTCCAGGGAAGGAAGAACAGTGAGAGATGGAGAAGGATTTAAGAAAGACAGGAAACGAGAGGAAGATCAGAGAATATGCAAGGACAAATGGAAATGTAAGGACTTCTCTCAAGTGCAGTTTTATGAACTTCCATCCATCCATTCGCTTCCGCTTATCCTTTTCAGGGTCGCGGGGGGCGCTGGAGCCTATCCCAGCTGTCATAGGGCGAGGGGCGGGGTACACCCTGGACAGGTCGCCAGTCTGTCGCAGGGCCAACACACAGGGACAGACAACCATTCGCGCTCACATTCACTCGCACATTCACACCTAATGGCAATTTGGATTTTCCAATTAACCTATCCCCACAAGCTGCATGTCTTTGGACGGTGGGAGGAAGCCGGAGTACCCGGAGAGAACCCACGCAAACACGGGGAGAACATGCAAACTCCACACAGAAAGACCGTTTCTCCCACAAAACGCTACGTCCAGATGAACAGAATCAACTTTTGGAGATTTACTTACCTGGATGATTGAGCGTGCATCAAGACTATGCAGATTGGTACAGTTAACAGAACAGGCTAAGCTGCCTGTAAATGCCCCACTGCTGTACTGTGAGTCATTTACAGTGATGCACTATGTTGGACAGGTAGTGATTAGATCCACCTACCAAAAACAATATACTGCTCAAAAAAATGAAATGAAGACTTTTTATAGTACAGAATTAGTAACAAGTCAATTAAGCTTCTGGATTTGGATCTGGTCAGTTGACTAGTATCAGCTGCGTTGGTATTAATGAAATTAACAACTAGTGCACCAGAGGGACCGCAATGAGGCAACAGGAATGGTATTACAGGTAGAGGCTACTGGCATTTGTTCCCTCCTCATCTTTTCTGACTCTTTTATCAATCATTTTGCATTTGACTAGTGTCACTACTGCTGGCATAAGGCGATACCTAGACCCTATAGAGGTTGCACAGCTAGTCGAATTCCTCCAAGATGGCGCATTAATGCGTGCAATTGTAAAAAGGTTTTTCCAACACAGTCTCAAGAGTATGGAGGAGATTTCAGGAGACAGCAAATTACTCTAGGAGAGCTGGACAGGGTCGTAGAATGTCCTTAATCCATCAACCCGACTAGTATCTTTTACTTTGTTCAAGAAGGAAGAGGATTAGCACTGCCAGAGCCAAATCCCTACAAAATACCTCCAACAGGCCAATGGTGTGAATCTTTCTGACTATAAAATTAGAAACAGACCTGATGAGGGTAGCAATAGCGAGCCCTGTGCTCACTCCCAGCACTGTGGAGCCTGACTTGCATTTTTGCCATAGAAGACTAGAATTGGCAGTTCCACCACTAGCACTCTGTGCTCTGTGCTTTTCACAAATGACAGCAGGGTCACCCTGAGCACATGTGATGACTGTGAGAAAATTTTGCTCCCTGTACGGTAATATCATTCAGCATGACTGGTTGGTGGTGGGACAGTGAGGGTCTGTGGAGACATATCCCTGGAGGGAAGCAAAACTGCCACCCTGACTGCCATTAGTCAGGGTGGCATGCTGGAATGAAATTCTTGGACCCATCGTCAGACTCTGCACTGGTAAAATAGGCCTTGGGTTCCTCCTGGTGCATGACAGTGCGTGGCCTCATGTGGTAAAAGTATGAAAGCAGTTCCTAGAGAATGAAGGATATTATATCATTGACCTTCTTCCAAAATATCATTGGCCAATATGCTCACTTGTCCTGAATCTGAATCTCTGGGACATTATGTTTCGGTCCACCCAGACTCTCCAGGAGCGCAGTGATGCCTTGGTCCAGATCTGGAAGGAGATTCACCATCTTATTAGGAGTGTGCCCCGACATTGTTAGGCATCCATACAAGCATGTTTTTTCTGTTGTTTGCTGTTGTTGTTTTTCTTTTTAAAACCAGAAAGTGTTGCATTTACCACAGAACTATCAAATGAGAATAAAAATGAAAAATAAACAGGAAGGAACCAAAGGTTCCCGCGCACTGTGTCGCTTTGACTTATCCAATAGAATCAAGTGAAGAAAACAGCCAAACTGTAAATGTTTCACCCTTTAAAACCGGTCAGAGCGGGCACGCTCCGTTTTGCGCAACTACTTTTAAATCCTTGTAGAACTGCAACCACGTAAGCTAGCGCAATAATTTTTTTTGCATATGAAACCGGAGGAGTTGTACTTACATCTTGTGCCATCAGCTTATCCTAGGTCACAGTTTCCTTCCACATATAGCTTTGCAAAAACTGCATAAAAAGCGCTTGCAGAAACAAAAACATAATATTCCAGAAACACGCTTTGCCGATCCGATCAGCTGATCATAAAACTTCCTACGTTAGAATAGACGTCAGCGTGAACTATCGCATGTCCGCCATTACCTGCCCAAAACCGGAAGTGACATCATTTTCGCGGAAATGTAGTTTTTTACCATCAGGGCCTCATGAGCCTATACTGGTGTTTTTAAAAGTTATGTTTGAGTTTATGACTTTCTGTGTCATTTCTGGGATGCTTAGAACTAAAATTGCACTGCTGGAAATAGTTTATTTTGATGCATATGCTGCTTTTTTGCAAATTTGCATTATAATATTCATTTTCGTTTTTCCTGCAGTAAATAAAAATTGGTGTATTTCAAAAATAAAACTATGAAGACACTCAAAATAAATTTCCTGTGGTGGGAAAATATTTTGTGCAACTTTTTTGTACTTACAGTTTTGAGGGATAAGGCTCTTAAATTTCTCTAACTAGAAATATATGTTAAAAAAACAAAAACAATTTAAAAAAATTTTTGTAGTTTATTGCACTTTCTTGCAATTTATGTAATTTCTATGCACTTAATGCATACATATTATTAAAATTGGGCTATAATGGTTGTATTGATGTATAGCAACTTGAAATGCTCCCAAAAATGACACTACAGCATGTAAAAATATAATATAAGCTCTGGCGGAGTTGGTTCTATGGTAGGTCTTAAAGGGTTAAATTGACTGGTGGTCTATGTTAAAGCAAGGATTGTGAACATGTCACACCTAATGCAGAGGCAGCAGGACACACTGAGATTAAAAATTTGATCATACAAATCTGTCGATTAATCATCACAGCGACAACAATGTACCACACCCTGGCACGAAAACCCTGCCGCATACTCTGTGCTAACTATGGGACACCTCAAGACTGCTGCCATTCATCCATAGGAATACTCAACAGGGAGCTCCGTAACTGCTGGGGGATCAATACTGTGCCCACAGAGTAACTGAACCTAAGGGTACTCAGACAACAACACTGTCTGACCCCTCTATGTCTTGAGAGACAGTGTGCCAGCAAAGCAGGTCAATAAGTCTAGAGGAAGCAGTATGGGGCCATCACAGTTTGGGACAGTAAGCTGGTTTATCAAGTGTGCCACATCCTTGTGAAAGTAGTTCATTTAAATTAAGTTAAATCTGTAAACAAATGTAAATATTGTGGCTTTTCATGTTTATAGTTTGCTGAAGTCTGGGTTTTATTTTATATTTAGATTCACTATTTTATTTTTTCTAAAATGGTTACAGACAACTACTATAAAGTCTTTCAAGATAATTGTATTATCTTTTACGTTTTTAATATTGTAACTACATTACAAGGTGGCAAGAATGGACCAGTCTCTTATGGGACTAGGTCAATTTTGGTTTAAAAACCAAAAAAAGAACAGAGAATACCAAATACATCGCCCCTCTCTATTAACACCAGCTGCAAATCGATGCATTTTATCCTCCAGAGGCACTCTTAGCTGCTTGTGGCAAGGTATTGATCTCCCTAAATGCAAGTGTCTGCATGTTGCGCTTGGAGAGACAATATGGCCCGTCTGTGTGCCATGCACCGCCAAGCACACCCTTCCCCTTTTGCCTTTGCTTTGACTCTGTGTCTCCCTCTCCCACCAGCCAGGCAAAGCAGCCAGCGTAGCACCTCCACAGAGGCCGACGTGTGACTTGATGCCATCAATAAAACCATCATCTGAGATGGACTTTCATCGCACCCCTCACAGTTAGTCAGGTCCTCTGCGATGAATCACCTTGATAGAGGCGGGCCCTTGAGGAGACAAACACTCAATATCTCACCAGTAGGTTCCCTTGGATCCATACCAGTTTGTGTTTCTGTTTTTGTCTGTTTTTCTGCTTTGTACGCAAAGTCTTGAGGGTTCTCAGTTAGTCAGCAGCAACATTCACCAGATAAAAGAGTGCTGGGTTAAAAAGTAGTGTGGGTTCAAAGTGAGCAGTAGAGGAATGGCACAAAAAGTTAAGAAGAGAGATTGCTCAATCTGAAAGCTTCTGAAAAAGAAAGCTGAGCTCCTCAGGGCTGTTGATTTGGTTCGCGGTGTAATTTAACACCACTGTAAAACTGAAGGCTAGGTTACAGCGCTAATGATTGCCAAGCCTTTTGTGTGTCTGCGAATCAGCTGTTCTGTTTTTATCTTATCACTGACAGGTTGTTTGGTTTTTGTAACAGCTTATTATCTCTGCAAGTGGAAAAGGTCACACATTTGTTAACGTATGAGTGTGTATGTGTGTGTGGCGAGTGAGAGAGAGAGAGAGAGAGAGAGAGAGAGAGAGAGAGAAAGAGAGAGAGTCTTCTTTGATATCATGTTGGTGGTCTTTTTTATTCCCGTTCTTTGCTAACAAGCTGGCCTGTTGGCTAAATGCTTGGTGAATACTCATTTCTTTAGTAACTCCTCAGATCAAGCATGAAGATATTACTTAAATAACTTTGCACCCACAACTAGACTTTCATTTGCATATTGAAAGCATTGGTTGATGGTTAGGTACTTGACAGCTGACAGTAACAGTATGGAAGACACCCCACGGTTCCATATCTTAAAGAAGCAGCCTATCAAGACAGATGGCTCTGAAAGGACAATAAATGGCTAAACTCACTGATAGGACAACCGACAGACGCTACTTATGATAAATAGGTCTTTAAATGCTGCACGCAAACACACGCTAATCTCTACGTGTCATTTAGATTCTACTTGTTTGGTCTTGGTGATGCATGTGCCATAAGTGACCAGAGTAGCTAATGAAAGCTTTTTTGGAAGAAATCTGAAAAATGATGGGCTGCTGATTTTTTTTTTTTTTTTTTTAGAAAATCTGGTGATTTATGAGGTCTGTTACCATCATTAAAGTCTAAGTAGAAAGTAGAAATTCCCTGTTATGTCTATGAATACTCTTACTAGTGTAGTTTATACAATCTTTTTTTACCCTCTATTATCCAGACTGTAGGTAACCTACTTCTGCTCTGTTTGGGCTCTCAGAGAGCGAACTTCTAAACCCGGCATTGGCCCAGTATATAGCTGAGATGGATGAGTGTGTGACAGCACTCTCCCTTTAGTCACTCTATGGGAGGCTCACAATGAACTACAAAATGTGTATGTGTGTGTGTGTGTGTGTGTGTGCGTGCTCGTCTGTGTGTGCACGTGTGTGTACTTGCTGTATAAACTCACCCAGAGCGACCCCAGGCTTGGGGGAGATAAAGACCTCTCCAAAAATGTAAACACTCTCTGAAGTGGCAAGCGGAGCAGCTGTAGTTGCACACACACATTTAGAGAAATGCAATCCCAATGTCAAGGTTAAGCGATGCACTCTTTCAAGACTCACTTTCCCTCTTGACCCTCCTTCTTGTTGTTGGATCTGCTCTGGAGATTGGGTGCTGAAACATGGGCCACCTTGACAAAAGAAAAACAGTGACAATGTGTAGAGTGCTGGTGTGAGAGAATAGTGATATCGCTGGCTCTCAAGTTTTGAAAAGAAAAAAAAAACTCTGACAAGCAACTTTATAATTTAAAACATGGAACACAAATGGAAGAATATGGACCTTTAAAACAAATGCATGTGTATTTAGGTTTTAGGTAGATTAAGATAAGAAATGTATGAAGTAAATTAATCAAATGTTTTTGGAGCTGTTTTAGAGTTTTGGGGGGGTTTAGTAGTAAAATCTATTTATCAAAAGCATTTTTCCACTGTTAAAGTCCAGCCTTCACTTGAAGATTTTACAAACCTGATAGCTAAGAGGAAGTTGGTTAGTTGGAGTGCAGATCTTGCTAACAACTGCAAAGAACAGCAAGCACAAATATGAACTTAGAGCATAAATGGCTACTTGAGCACTCACAATATGGCAACAGTTTAATGCTCAAAGGTGTATGGTATTAGATCATTTCAGGTGATGTAGGTAAATGACTGTGATATTTTTTTTTTATAGAAAAGAAACTACATTTACACCAGAATTTCCACAGACAAGCTTCACTGTAACCCAATATATTATAATACTCTTAGTTTATTTGAGATCTAACTTAACTATATATTGTTTTAAATCCAGGGAACCAAAATTCAAATGATTTTATGTCCAATGCATGAAAAAGGTGTACCAACATAGAGCAAATTAACATGGCAACAAAACCTTCGAGTGCTGTGTGTGTGATTACCGAGGTGATATTTATGTGTTTAAAGAATAGCACTTTACAAGTAGCTAACAAAGTGTCTTCAAGTTAATGAGGATGCTATGAAAACTAAGAGTGAACTGGGAGAGCTCACTCGTAATCTTTGCTTGAGTCCATCTTTATTATCTTGGTCAGCAGGCAGAAGTGGATCCTGAGGTAAAAATACCCCAGCCTGCTTTCCATCAATGTGATGCACTTATCTGACATGTGAAATACATTCAGCAGGAGAAGTGTGTATACATACAGTACTGTGCAAAAGTCTTGAGTCACCAAACATTTCTTTATATATTCTTAAAAGGAGCCAGACTGGTGTCATTTTTTTAAGTAGTCTTGAGCAATGGTTCTTTGGAGTCTTTTTTTGGATATTGGCTGCTTTTTTTTTTTTACTCATTCTGATTTCAGTCCTTGTACCAGTCTTTAAAATATACATAAAAATCCAGCAAAGACCAGACCTGAGAAATGAATTGCAACAGGTTTTATGAAGTGATTAAACTGAAATACATTTTTTTGGTTTAAAATGTCATTAATTAATATGGAGGAGGTCAGGAGAGAGATACAGCTATTGGTGTCTACAGCCATCTGGGAAACACGGTGGATCCTCTGCCATAGTCAAAACTGATTAAATTACAAACACAGAAAAATACCACCAGATTTTGATCCACCATGCAATATCATCTGGAAAGTGTCTGATTGGCTTCGTTTTTCAGAATAATGGCAATGTTAAACTTATTGTCAACCCCGTAAAAGCATACCTGAATAGGCCATGGCTTGGCCTACCCAGTGCCTGGACCTCAACACTATTAAAGCAGTGAGGATCATCTTCACAGAGAATGAATTAAAAGGAGGCCAACATCAAAAGAAGAGTTTTGAATGTCTTTCAAGAAGCCTGGAGAACTATTCCTGAAGACTACTCAAATAAAATACGAACACGTTTGTCTAAGAGAGTTCATTATGCACTGCTTCATATGCTTAATTAATGGCCATGTATGTTTGCACATTTCAAAAAATCATTGTACCTATCTCCCATTTTCCTAGCTAAATTTCATGAAATCAGGTGTGGCTCAAGACTTTTGCCTAATACTGTACTCACAGGCAGAGCGTGGGATCCATAGAAAAATTTAAATAAGGATGAAATGAACATGGCCACATTAGGCTGAAACAAGTCACTCTCCATAAATTGTGAAACATCAGTCTAAATGCACATTTATAGCCTACAAGGTTTAACATAGCTCTTTTGCCTCTTTGCTTTTGTAATACTTGTTACAACCACAATAGTAATAAGTACAATAAATGCAGTTACACAATATGCATACTTTTCTTTGGCCTTTCAATAAATTTATAACTTTTTGCTGGTGTTTTTCAGTTTTGCATGATGGGCAAGCCGGGACAGAAACAGTAAAGTCAAGACACTCCTTAATTTAGGTTTGCAATCGAAAAACAACATCTACATCTACAAGCGCAACAGATATCAATCCAGCACATGGTGGAGATGGGAGCAAGGTTAGCTGGGTTTCAGAACAAGGTGAGAAATTTCAGCTTACAGTCCACAATACTTCCACTCTAGTAAGCAATTGATTTTGTCCCTAGTTTTCCTAAGCTCTGGACACTCTGGGCACTCTTTCATTCTCCTGTGGGAATTGTGATAAAAGGACACCGCCACTGAACAAGTTACTCAAATGTGTACTGGGTCATTCAGGAAAACACCTCCAGAGATGAGTGTCCTTGTTTTTAAACTGAGACAATTGTCCTCGCTGGCTGCAGCATCCCTAAGCTGCTTAAGGATGCAAACTTGCTTTAAGTGCAAAAAGAAAGAGGAAAAGTCCTGGAAGTAAATAAGACCAGAGGGGAGAAAATAAAAATGCATGTGCAAGTAGACCTTGTTTGTCTTTGCTAACGCATCAGGAGAAATCTGTGACATTGAAGGAAGAGTAAAGACATGAGGACCTGGGACTGGCCACCTCAAACAGAAAAACAAGGACCAGACAGACAACTTTCAGCAATAAAAGATATTTCAGCTGCAGGAGTGTCAGTTTTAAAAAGTTTTAATGATTCATATAAATTCATGGCTTGAACAGATAATTTATAAAACAAGTGAAAGTTTAAATCCATCATTAATAATATGCCCTTAATATGCAGAGTTTATTCAAATAGTGAATATTTAAAAAAAATAAATAAAAATTCTTTCATAGTTTTGTAAGGGGTTTGACTTTTTTCCAAAACAAAAAATAGACATTTGGATAGGCTTTTAAACTTACAGACAAAAATGTAAAAATATGATGTTGTTAATGAATTACCACACTCAGTTTCAGTTTATATTTGAATCATTAAAAAAAAAAATCATACAGCATTGTTGTGGGTATTGAGGTTGTTCAAGTACTCCATTAGAGAAACAATAAAAAATGCATTTTGGATTATCTCAGATTTCTAGATTACAAAGCCTCATATTATTTTCAGTGAGCTTTATTGTGCTATACAGTTTTGTGTTTTTCATCACAGTATAGTATATTGTGGCAACTGGATGGCTGACAAGCATATGGTCATGATGAAGTTACTAAATGAAGGGGAATACTAAAGGAACATAATCATTTCAACCGCTGCTTCAGCGGTTTGCCTGACTGGATGCCAACAATTTATTGCATTTGTCAGTTTCTAACATTCTTATTTCATTTTCTTCTGTAACATTTGGTCTTACCCCCCCCCCCCCCCCCCCCCCCCCCCCAGGCCAATCTCTTTGACATTATCCATGATTTAGACAATCTCTGCTAGCTGTGTTACTCTATGTTTGTGATATACAGTGTTAATCTGAAACATGAACATGTTTCAGATCATCAAACAAATATTGTTTGTACATACTAGACAAAGATAACCTGAGTGAATATATACAGTGGGGCAAAAAAGTATTTAGTCAGCCACCGATTGTGCAAGTTCCCCCACTTAAAATGATGACAGAGGTCAGTAATTTGCACCAGAGGTACACTTCAACTGTGAGAGACAGAATGTGAAAAAAAAATCCATGAATTCACATGGTAGGATTTGTAAAGAATTTATTCGTAAATCAGGGTGGAAAATAAGTATTTGGTCACCTCAAACAAGGAAAATCCCTGGCTCTCACAGACCTGTAACGTCTTCTGTAAGAAGCTTTTCTGTCCCCCACTCGTTACCTGTATGAATGGCACCTGTTTGACCTCATCATCTGTATAAAAGACACCTGTCCACAGCCTCAACCAGTCAGACTCCAAACTCCGCCATGGCCAAGACCAAAGCGCTTTCGAAGGACACCAGGAAAAGAATTGTAGACCTGCACCAGACTGGGAAGAGTGAATCTACAATAGGCAAGCAGCTTGGTGTGAAAAAATCAACTGTGGGAGCAATCATCAGAAAATGGAAGACATACAAGACCACTGATAATCTCCCTCGATCTGGGGCTCCACGCAAGATCTCATCCCGTGGGGTCAAAATGATCATGAGAACGGTGAGCAAAGATCCCAGAACCACACGGGGGGACCTGGTGAATGACCTGCAGAGAGCTGGGACCAAAGTAACAAAGGTCACCATCAGTAACACACTACAACGGCAGGGAATCAAATCCTGCAGTGCCAGACGTGTTCCGCTGCTGAAGCCAGTGCATGTCCAGGCCCGTCTGAAGTTTGCCAGAGAGCACATGGATGATACAGCAGAGGATTGGGAGAATGTCATGTGGTCAGATGAAACCAAAGTAGAACTTTTTGGTATAAACTCAACTCGTCGTGTTTGGAGGAAGAAGAATACTGAGTTGCATCCCAAGAACACCATACCTACTGTGAAGCATGGGGGTGGAAACATCATGCTATGGGGCTGTTTTTCTGCCAAGGGGACAGGACGACTGATCCGTGTTAAGGACAGAATGAATGGGGCCAAGTATCCTGAGATTTTGAGCCAAAACCTCCTTCCATCAGTGAGAACTTTGAAGATGAAACGAGGCTGGGTCTTCCAACATGACAATGATCCAAAACACACCGCCCGGGCAACAAAGGAGTGGCTCCGTAAGAAGCATTTGAAAGTCCTGGAGTGGCCTAGCCAGTCTCCAGACCTCAACCCCATAGAAAATCTGTGGCGGGAGTTGAAAGTCCGTGTTGCTCGGCGACAGCCCCAAAACATCACTGCTCTTGAGAAGATCTGCATGGAGGAATGGGCCAAAATACCAGCTACTGTGTGTGCAAACCTGGTAAAGACCTATAGTAAACGTTTGACCTCTGTTATTGCCAACAAAGGTTATGTTACAAAGTATTGAGTTGTATTTTTGTTATTGACCAAATACTTATTTTCCACCCTGATTTACGAATAAATTCTTTACAAATCCTACCATGTGAATTCATGGATTTTTTTTTCACATTCTGTCTCTCACAGTTGAAGTGTACCTCTGGTGCAAATTACTGACCTCTGTCATCATTTTAAGTGGGGGAACTTGCACAATCGGTGGCTGACTAAATACTTTTTTGCCCCACTGTAAGTGCAGTTTTTAAGTGATGACTTCATGTATTAAAGGAACTGCGGCATATGAAAAGGATTTATGTGACCTGTCCTGGGACTATAGATGTAAATTAGTAGTTTTGCTATAATCTGGCATGTTTACACTTTATACGTTTGGTATGTTGATGCTCATTAACATGTGTTGTCCTTGCTAAATATAAGAAAGAAAGAAAAAATGTATTGCCCCTAAACCTAATAACTGGTTGTGTTACCCTTGGCAGCAAGAACTGCAATCAAGCGTTTGCAATAACTGGTAATGAGTCTTTAACATTGCTGTGGAGGAATTTTGGCTCACTCTTCCTTGCAGAATTGTTTTAATGCAGCCACATTGTTGGGTTGTCAAGCATGAAGGGCCTGTTTAAGATAATTGCAAAGCATCTTAATCAAACAGGATTTTGACCAGTCCACTCCAAAACCTTTATTTTGTTTCTGGGCCATTCAGAGCTGGACTTGCTGGTGCATTTCAGATCATTGTCCTGCTGCATAACCAAAGTGAGCTTGAGTTTCAGGGTGTGAACTGGGCAGAATTCATGGTTCCAACAATTACAGCAAATCATCCAGGTCCTGAAGCAGCAAACGAGCCCCAGACCATCACACTACCACCACCATGTTTGAGCAATGGTGTGATGTTCTTTTTATAAAATGCTGTGTTAGTTTTACACCGGATGTAACGGGACTCAAACCTTCCAAGATGTTCAGCTTTTGACTCGTTTTGCGGTCTTGTGGATCATCAAGATGTGTTTTCTGGCAAAAATAAGGCATTGCCTTTTTTGTGGTCAGGACTGTTTTCACCTTGGATCTCTCCAAAGGATGCCATTTTTGCCCAGTGTCTTTCTTATTGTTGAATCGTAAACCTTAACTGAGAATAGTGAGACCTGGAGTTCTTCAGGTCTGATGTTCTTTAGATGTTGTTGTGGGTTATTTTGTGACCCCCTGGATGAATCGTTGATGTGCTCTTGGAGTAATTTTTGTGGGTGGTTAGTCCGGGGAAGGATCGCCACTATTCCATTTGTGTTTTGTCCAATTGTGGACAATAGCAAAAGATTAGAAATGTCTTTGTAACCTTTTTCAGAGTAATATATGTCAATGACTTTGGCTTGTGACATCATGTCTATCATTTTAAAATCTTTTAGCCTACTCCACTTTGTCAGACAGGTTCAATTTTAGTGATTTCTTGAATCAACAAGTGTGACAAGTGAAAAAAGGGGGTTGCCCAAAAATGTTAAGCCTAATAAATGAAATTATTTTAAAACTCTACTGTATTTACTTGGTTTACTGGTGTCTAAAATTAAACTTTGTCTGATGCTCTAAAACATGTAAGTCTGACAAACATGCAAAAAGAAAAAAAAAAGATAAATCGGGAAGGGGCAAATGCTTTTTTGTGGCACTGTACATAGAGCTGCTGAGCATTGTTTTAAAGAAAAGCAGGAATAATCAATCACAATGAACAGATCTTATTGACATTTTTCCAATTGTACACAGAGGCAATCAGTAGAATGGCAGCAGGAGTGTTGAGGGCATTAAGAGAGCAGGGAGGCATTCAGACGGGCAGGCGGCAGATAAAGAGGACTCTATTAGTCTCGGCTCATTGTGCCACTCTGATTTCTTTCCACTTTCTAATTGGCCGGCTTCTGCAGGCTTGGCAGCCATATTTCAGTTTAAAGGGGAAAGCTTCGCAGGTCACGGGAATAAAGGGGCCTGCTTGACAGGTCACCAGTCTGATGTCTGCAGCATAGTCTTAGGTCAACGGTCAAACTAACATCAAGATAGGCAGCAGCAGAGTGTCTTGGCTCCTGCACTGAGGACTCAGTAAGGAAGTCAGCAGACTCACTGGAATGTTGTTTCTCAGCATTTCACCCAGAATATGCCTGCAGAAGAAATACCATATTTCAAAAAAATTATACTGAGCTTTTGTTCCTGTGACTTTGGTTGCTCCAAGGAAAATTCATGCAGCATGTAATCTAAGGAGTAAAACAACTGCCAAATTAAGCAACAGCAATTGCCAATAACTGGCTTTGTATCCAGTTCTTGAATTAATGAAGTCGTCCTTCAATCATCGCTCTCCTTAAGTTTGAAACTGTGGATTTTTAACTGCAACTTTCAACATAGTATTACGTCCACCATAGCTCACAATAAGTCTAAAAGTATGACGCTCAGTGAATGTGTTCTTTCATTTTTATTGCCCCCGCTTAAGTGTTTTCAGCTATTACTATCAAAAAGCCCTTTGCAACGTCAACATTTAGCAGCATGGAGGCTGAAGTTAGAGAAAATTTATATAGATATATAATAATTTGTTTTGCATATTACCGGAGCAAACAAAGGCAATAAAATAACAAAAGTAATCCAATTATGAGTAATCCATGAATTGCAGTAGTTGGAAGGATTAAGTAACTGACAACAGTATTTAGGAGGGATTTGCTGTGTGCAGCAGATCACATTGGAAACATACCCTACTAGCTCAAATAGCTCAAAAGTTCACCTCAAGGAGATGAGTAGTCTAAAAACATGAAATTCACAGCGTACATTTGGACACACAAATACACACATATATACAAATTTGTGCACACACGTACACAATGCAGGGCAGCCTGCCTGGCACCAGACAGCAGTACGTGGCCAAATGAGATGTGTGAGAGCCCCCTGCTGCCAAGAGACGGACAGGAAGAAGAAACAAACCCTCTCTAATAGAGACATGACATGCTCGCCGGGGCGGAAACTCAAACAAACGATTAATGGGCCATGGAGCCTTTAGTACGGCAGCAAAATATCCTCCACTGCTCCCCCTCTCTGTAGTCACTTGTTCTTGTTCTGTCCCATGTTGACCAAGGAGGGATTGACATTTAAAAACCCAGGCCTCTACCCAGAAGCGACGTATTTTCTACCACCCCTTTACTCCAGTTCTGCTGAGACACTTCAAGCGATGTAAGCGGACAACACAACTTAATATTGTGAACATCCCAGAGGGATCTCGTGCACTAAAAGAGAGTGTAAGACAGAAATATTGCCTAACTTTTTCTGTACTGTCATTAATCAGATGTTGGTTCTATGATTTTAAACAAAGGCATTCTTTGGCTGCAAAGCTATCTAAAGAAGCAAAAAGGTCTGTTCCTATCAGGACAAGTGCTGCAATCATGTCTTACGGCAAAGAGCAGCTCACTGAACGCAGTCTGTAATGATAGTGATGAAGCAAGTACAGAGACAAAAGGTTTAAAAATAGCCACACAGATGCAAACAGAAGCACACATCCCAAAATATCCCACGTGAGTCCGTCTCAAGTATGATGGAAGCTACTGATGATGCATCTCATTCATAAAGAACTCAGTGAATTTTGTTTAAGCTTTAATAGCAATGTGCTACACAACTATGAAATGTAACCTAATCTGATTTTGTGGCAATGTTTCTTTAAACCATTAGTTTAAAGCTGGTCAGCCAAGGCACCTGAATGAGTCCAGGAAGTAACAGGCTCAGTGCAGTGTCCATTTTCATGGGGCCATGGAGCTCCATCCAGTCTAGTAGCTGCTCCTGTCTCCTCCTTCGTTTACCAGCACATCTCCTCCAAAGAAAGGCTGGAAGAAGGGAAGCCCCTTATGTTCATGTGTTTTGATTAGCAGGTAATGATCTTTGATCTAATGCGCTGACTGGGAAAGTGCGGCTCCCATTGAAATCCGGTAGATGCTTGGCCGACCTGGAGCCAGTGTCACTTCTCGTTAGGGCCTGCAGCTCCATGACCTCCCCGTTGCCAGTCCCAGGCCCCTCCTCGCAGCATGAGCACCCTGCGTAATGATATCAATAGCAGCAGGGGTGCAATGAATACAAATCCGCGTGCAGAATGTTTGGACAAGAATTCGCTCCCAGCCCTCCGCTCTTCCTGCCACCCCCCACCCCCCCACCCACCCCCCCACCCACCCCCCCACCGTTCAACCTCAATTCCCAACACAAAGGGCGGCAATCTGGACGGTTGATTTCACAGAAAATACTGACAACAAGGGATAAACACCAGTGTTGGCTGGCTATAGCTGATTTATAAAGTACTATAAAAACTTTTTTTTTAATTCCACCCCCACAGGCAACACAAACAACATGAACAATGGTGGGTGTAAGAAATACTAATTGAAAATGTGTGTGATTGCAGTGAATTGTTTTAATGTATTCATGCATACAGCCAAACCCATTCAGCTGGAAATTATATGATAATGGTTGTTACATGCATAACTGAAAGAATACAAAACTCAGTTGTTCATTTGCATGAAACAGGACAATTCACAGAAATCTTCAGTTAGAAGTAATGTTTGTTTTTTTGGACTGCAAATCTATTATCTATCCTAGCAGGCTCACAAATTCATTTTACTTTGTCATTAGAGTAAAATTCTATTTTATTTCTGTATATTTTGTAAAATAAACAACAGCTGGCGGAAAAGAAAAACTCCTGCACAGTTCTCATTTAAGGTGCACTATTCCCTATTGAACACTCTGTGCAGTGTTGGACCTGACATGGCAGCCACCAGATTTCCGCCTCTGTTATTGACAGAGCCAGTTAAAGCAGCCTGACCACCGGTGCCCATAATAAAGGTACGTTCATGGAGCTGGCCAACAAGAACCTCAGTTAAAAAGAGGGAGGAAAGAACCAAACATTTCTTTTCTGAATTAACAAGACTGGAAAAGTAATAAAAATCCCCTCTATGAGACCTGTTTATTATCAATTACTGCAGCACAATACAGCCACCTTGTGAGCACACGTACATGTGCTTTAGCCATGCGCCTTTCTGCACAGACTTCATGCCATGTGCACACAGGAGTCCTCTCTTCTTCACTCACCCAGGTCATTACCGCTGTCTGAACACACCTCAATGGCACAAACCTTTTCAGCTGCGTTTTTCAATGTTTAATGTGCTGTGAGACGCAACCGTGTGAAGAACAATATCCAAGACCTCATGGTTTTAATTACTAGTGCATGAAGAAGAGGAAACATCCACAAAAGTGATGAACAACATAATTTCATAAAGGTGCTGAAACTCCAAAGTCATGTTTTTACATTTTAGCCTCTAAGTTAAAGGAGAGAGAGATGAAATCAAACGGAGTAGATATAACATGCAGCAACATAACAAAAACATAACAAAAGCCTGTGTCATTAGTTCATTTCCATGTTTTTATCGTTTTTCTTTAATGGGCCCGTTCTCTCCCTTCCAAGCGGTTAGGGAAGGGAGAGAAGAGCCTGCTCTGAGAGATGACTCACGGACACGTGAGCGTCTTTGACACTCCCTCACCAATTTTTTAAATAAAATGTGGTTTTGATCATCTATTTGCAACACTCACACGTCCTGAACGATCCACATATATGAGCCATGCTCCTTGTCAGAGAGCTTTCATAGCCTGTGGTCTGTCATCACTGAGGATGACACCATGTAAACTCTGTTAATTGCACACAACAAGAGTGCACGCTGTCAATATGTGGTGCTAGAGACAAATTAATAACGTCTTGGAGGAAGTGAAGTTTGCTGTGTTTTTACTGCGTTCTACTTGCTAAAATTGCCCAGTACCAACACTGTTCATTAGTATTACCATTATTATTTTTAATAGTAGTATTGGTATTATTGTAAGTATTATTATAGATCTGTATTTAAGAACTCACATAAGACTAGGGCAGACAATGAATTAGTCAAATGTGGTGCGTGTTGAATGATTTATGATGTAATATACAGTCGTCTAGCGCAGCATTTACAATGGTGTGAGGAGCCCCATCTCCTCTAACTCAACACTCAGGCTGTCTTTGTCTCGAAAGCTTCTTCTCAAGTACATCTTAAATGCATTAGCTTGAATATTACTACAGTAAATTAAATCTTTATGTGTACATGAAGAAGCTTCCTGGGGTCACACATCTTTTGTCATACAGTGTCCAGATTATTTAAGTCTACAGCAAATTTTTTTTTGGAGGCATTTGTCTTTTGCTTTTGGCATTTTAAACATATGGTGAAAATGTACTCAGCACGCCCTGATTTTTTTTTCACCTTATAACAACTTGTCCTAATGCTTGATAATGTAATGAAAAGAGAAATGACATCAAACGTCATCTGAATGAGAAGTAAGATTAAGATAAATAGCTACATCTGGCTCTCACTTGAAACTCTGAAAGGAAGTGAAGATAACTAAAAAGGGTCTGGTTATTCATCAACATCCAGACATGTGCCCATACCCGACTGTAACAGCTTAGAAAAACAGACACAGGCAGACAGAAACTCAGCAGCCGTGCATGCTCGAATGCAGCACCTGACTTTGGCCCATGTTTTTTTTTTTTTTTTCAAACATTCTTGAAGTTTTATTGTTGAGGAGAAGAAGGGAAAGTGATGAATTGACAGCTGGGCCAGGAGGGCACCTGGTTAATGTCACCTGTCATCTAGACTCTTAGTGCCCCACACATCCGCTTGCATCCCTCTCTCTCTTTTTCTTTCCATTCTTTTTCTCAAGGGAGCAACTTTTCCTCCAGATCCTGACTGACATAAACCCCGGAGCCTCAGACCCCAAACAGAATCGGCCTGCAGCCTCTGGGCTGCTTGTCTTCTGTCTACTTCATCTATCTCTTTCTTCCACGATTTCCATCCCGTTACCCCCACCCCACCCCACCCCCCCCACCCCCCCACCCCACCCCCCACCACCACCACCACCACCACCACCACCACCACCTCCCTTTGTTCTTGCAGTCGATCGATGCGCCATAACTCAACTGGCCTCTGGTGTTTGATGTCTGAGCTCTGGATATCATTTCAACCATTTTTGTTGAACCACTGAGCTACACTGATAAAACCATGTCTCACGAACAAAGGCGCACAAATGATGTGTGCACGCAAACACACACAGGCACAATATACCCACACTTAATCCTAAAAATATATGGGAGCGATGAGATAAGTTGAGAGAAAAGAAAAAGAGACTGCAGTAAGTCTTCAAGCATACAGCAAGTGTGAAAACAGCAAGCGTCCTGTAAAAAGATTTGCCATTCTGGACAGTTCTTGGTTCATGGAAGAGCCAATAAAGTGGACGTGCTGTGTGCTGGTTGTCAGTTGCAAGTCAGTCATTGAGGGGGGAAAAAATGTAAAATAAGCTTTGAATTTGCTTCTGACAGCATAAAGAGGAACAAAAGCAAAAACTTGCCAATCAGAGAAGTAAGGTGTGCTTTGTTATGCGTGTGCACTTTCCAGAATACTAACTTGAACTGATGAATTATGTGTCTCATCTTCTGATCACTTTAATTGGTTCATCTAGACCAGACTTTTGAATAAATCCAAGAATTGCAGTTTATCCAAAAAGACCAGTTTATAAAGTCAGAGATCACGTTTAAAAGCAGAATCTCAAAGTGAAGGCACAACAAAGCCTGTAAAGGTTGAAAAGTTGCAGAAATATAATCACTCGTGACAACATAAAAGGTGCAAGAAGAGGGCAGAGCTTTTTTTAACATAGTCTTTTTGGCCTTTTTGACTTTATTAAATAGCGTAGTGAAAAGTAGGCAGGGAAATGGATTAACACATGCAGCAAAAACCTGGCCTGCGGCATTCAGCCTTGGGGCAAATGGCTGCCTGCTCCCCCTGTAAGCTAAACAGGCACCCACGGGGAGTGCTTCTGAGAGTGAGGGTGACACATTAACATAAGACTTCTTTATTTTTGCTTTAATCATTTTATGTTTGCAGCAGTGAACAGCAGGAACATAGCAAATGCTGTTTGTTCATTTCTCTAACCCCTCTAACTTATCGGTTCAATCATATTTCATATTATATATATACATATATATATATATACTTGAGAATGTATTTTTGAATGTGACAATTTCTTAGTTAATAATAATAATAATAATAATAATAATAAATCTCCAGTAACATTTTGCCACCTATAACTGGTTTATAGTTTTATTAGATTAGAGTAGATTACTGTTACATTAAATGCAAAGACAGGGGTGCTGCTTATGGTAAAATTAAATGAAGCATTGTGTAGTTACTTCTATTAAAATCCCTTAATGCACATTTAAAGTCAACTCATTCAAAATGTTTAAAGATGCATATTGAATCCCGCATTGTGTCAAGCTAATTTTCCACAATGAAGTTAAGTATGAGTATGCATTAAGTATGAGATAGATTTATATGTATGTTCAATATGGTGCAACCATGTTAGCCATTTTTAGCCATTGGTGTTGAACTTTAAACAACCAACACTGTAGAATTTGCTGCCTGTTAATGTAATGCGCTAAATGCTTTACACCAGAAATTAGACTGTGAGCAGTCTGCTGCTCCAGCACCACTTTGTGTAAGGCCTTTAAGTTCCAGTCACTTATATTTACAGCGATCTCTCTAAATCTGAAAGTAGTGACATTCATTCTGTACATTTTATTGCCTTCTGATATAAATAAGAGGAGTAGGTGACAAAGAAAAAACAAAACTTTAAGGATTTTTTTTCCTTTTTTTTCTACAGTGCATTTTAATTACAGTACGGTTCAGCGTCACCAAACCACTCCTTTCTCAGCTCCCTTGAAGTGGACTCCAGCAAAAAGAGCTCTGACTTGACCTATCATGTCATGAGATACAGGAGTGTGTTCAGGTGCATTGAACTGGGAGGGAGTGCAGTTGTCATGTTTCCTAACGTGTAGCAGGATGTATTGCTGGCAGAAGCAGCAGGGGAGATCCAGAGTCTCTCCTGAACACTCAGAGCCTCATGAAAGAATGATGGTTGATTACCTGCAGGAGATGAGCTACACAGACCCTCCAGAGTCACAGGATAGCACGCTGTCACAGCCGAGCTCCATCGCTGAAGACGTCAAGGAAACATAAAGGGGGAAAATCAAACCATTTGGGGGGGGGTTTTGCTGTTTTTGTTGCTATTTTTGAATATCAGCAAGAATATAAGGTCTCACACATTTCATATGCTGTAACAGTTGTGTTTCTTGCTTTGTGTTTTGGCAGAAATGTGTTGTAAGCAAATGAAATTGACAAAAATCTCAAGTTTATATTGTACAAACCTTATTGTTTATCTACAGCACCTGTCAACACTGTTACACTGACTTTCTACCTTAGACTTCTACCTTCCCATTTTCCTTTATATCCATCTTTAGATTTCATTGCTAATACACAATTTTGTGCCACAGCCTGGCGTTTTTGGGAGAACAAGATCCAGATGGTTTGAGGGCCCCGTCAGTTTTCTTCCACAAGCCACTCTGGTTATCGGCAAGTTCACTTCACTTCAAGGAACCACTGACAGCCCTGTTAATTAGCACCTTTAGCCCTTTCCCCCCAGACACAGACAACAGTAAGACATCCATATGTCTGCTAACTCTGGTCCTCGTTCTGCATCTTTAGCCTGTTTCTTTGTTTTAGGTTGTATATGTGGAGCAAAGCAACATCATCCTACAGGCAACAAAAGTGTTGCACAAACAAGTAAATCTGAGTTTGAAGATAACAAACGCACAACAACACTTACAAATGAAAATTAAAATCCAGATGACTGCTGTAATTACCTGAATGAAGGAAAAAGTGCTAAACCTGTGGGCCACATCTTGCAGCAAAGTTTTTATTTTAACTTTTATGTCAAAATTAACACCAATTAATATAAAATATAAAGTATTGGGTAAAAACTGTGGCATAAGGAAAATAATAAAAAGCTGACTTTTTACCAAGCTGTCATAGCAGTGCAGCCACCGCAGAACAAAAACGTAACCCAGAGTAACCCAAACTGCTTTGTTTGAAAATGAAAGCCATAAGAAGCAGTTCATAGCACAGTGGCATCAGTCCAGGGTCAGTACAGGCCCGTGGCCTCTACCCTCAGCGGAACTGAGTTTCTGACCTGGTGGTCATTTGTCCGAAGCATAGGCTCAACCCTGGACAGCCTGCAGAGGAGGAGAATCAAGCCGCAGCTTTGATCTGCAGTTGCTGTGAATTGGGAGTAATGAAAGTTCCCCTGCTAAATTACAGTGGAGTTCAAAAGACTAATAAATAATTGTGTCCAACAGTTACAGGTGACTGATACAGACGTATGTCATACTCTGCTTTTACATAGAAAGCTTGAATTCTGGTGAATCAACACATAACTGCTTGTAATCTGCCCATTTTTAAATATTTAGAGCTCTACTAGCGCCCAATTTGACGAAGTGATCAAAACAAAATGAGGTCATTTATACAAGAGATTAAAAAAAGCTGACCACGGGTGTGATCCTGCCGTGCGTTTGAAGTGGTCAGCTGGGGGCGGGACAAATTGGGTTGATTGATAGTTATTTGGCCTATAGGGCCGGCTGAGCTTCCTCCAGGAGGTCGTGTCCTGTCTGGCCCCTGTCCACTGGACACTTCCACAACATATCCGGGGTCTCGGCCCTCAAAACTGACTCATGTATACAACGCATGCGTGCAAGCACACACACATGCACACCCACATACACACATGCACTGTACCCTCTTGGCACCAAGCTGCAGTGGTGGTCAGGGCCTTGCATGCCATCCAGGGTCTGGTGTGACGGCGAGGGGAGGAAGCAAGGGGGAGTGAGAGATGTGAAAATAGTCTTTAACCAATCACAATCCTTAGTTCAACTTATGGAAAAGGTTACAGCACTCCCCATCCCCTCTCCAGGCACCATAACTGTAATTTTAAGTCATTCTGTCTTTTACATATATATTACTCAACACACCAGATGTAAAGAATATAACCTTTTAGCTCTGCACCTGGCTGTACAAATATTACGCTTCAGGAGACTCCTGCAAACACCCCAACGTGCATACTGCAAATGAACAGTTGGGGGCCACTTTTCAAAATATTGTTAGCTCTCAGGGATCCCTGATGAATGGCCTCACACACAAACCTTTCCACACTGGACAGTGTCTGAATGTGTGCTCATTTTAAAATCACTCACAAACAACCAGAACTTGTGCCACGGTGGGGGTTCACAGAAATGACTTTCAGTCATCTGAGTCTGACCTGCCATCAATGGTAATACCGCCATCTTTTGGTGACTAAGGTAATGGCAGGAGTGTATGTGCATGTGTGGATATCCTTTCCTGTAAAACATTAACCACAAAAAAGTAATGTAAAGTAAAAACATATACTAGAGCTTGAGTGTATTAGTTTAGTCTTAGATTATATTATTATAAGGTGGGGTTAAAAATATATAAAGATATATATAAAATATATAAAGAAACGTCTTGAAAATCTTTTTTTATAGTCCACAATATGCAATATTAGAGAGACAAATATAGAAAAAGTTCAATTTTTTAAAAAGTTAAATGTGTATCAAATTCATGTTCATCACTTAATAAAATGTGCAAAAACTCTCTAAACACAATTACACAAGTCAAATGTTTTGAAGCTCTACAACATGAACCACAAGATATTCATGATGTGAAAATAAGAGAATGTGCTCAGCGTTTACAAAGAAACCGAGAACTTGATAAATATGGATAACAGATACAACAACTGTCTGGATTGTCCAGATTCTCGAGAGCCTCTGTCTTAACAAACTTTGTCATCTTGTTATCCATGGTTTGCTTTAAGCATCCTACTGCTTCAATGTCCAGTGATTATTTTGATTTTCACTGTTTCTCTGATCCTGTGGAAGACAAATGAAGTGTGGAACCACAGAGAGACAGACAGCTCACAGAGGGTGAAAAGAGAGTCTAGGAAAACATTCCTTAGACAAGGAAAGGAGAGGAGGGTAGAGGGGGGAGGAAAGGATGGAAAGATGTGGTTATGCTATTCTTCAATATGTTAAGTTAAATGCAAAAGGCTTTATGACCTGGATCAGGATGCATAGACATGAAGTTAACTGTAGAAAGGGATACAAATGCACAAACTAACAGTCCGCAGTTAAAGAAATCAAATCCACAATGGCTCTTCTGAGCTAATGTAGGTAAGCAGTTTTTTTAAATGCTTATCCACAGATGAATGATGGTATGGGGAGGGATATTGTATGCAAGGAAAAAGGTGCAGGGCCATTGGTCACTTTAGGGAGCTGGGTTCTGTGCCAGAGAGGGGTGGAAGGTGTTGACTAGATGCAAACGAGTCGGCCCCATCGAGAAGCGACAGTGGAGTTGATAACTCACTTTCCACCCACCCAGAGAGGACCTCTTTATAAGGGCTTTCTGACGGGGACCCAGGCACCTGAACATCCCCAAAAATAACCCTCTCTGAGTCCTAATCCAATGGGATGATGAGCTGTGGCTCCGTGCCAGCATGTTTCCCCTCTCCAAAGCACAGTGGTCTAAAAATCAAAATGCAGATGCTCTTAACCTCTTAAGCCCCAAGCCTACCTGATCTCCTGCTTTTTGCCCCCGTATCAGGGGGCATTGGGGCTTAAGAGGTTAATTGTGCACAAACTAAACGTATGTGTTCGCAGGAGACATGTGTTGTTAATTTCCAAAGGCCTACAACTGTATATTTAACTAACTATTCAACGTTGGAACACGCACAACCAACCCAACAACCTCTATATTCAGGGTTTGTGGTCAAAGTGACACAAAATAAAGAGAATGTGGGAAGATGCTGAGGGTAATTTAAAAAAAAAAAGGGAAAAAGAAAAAAGAAATCCAAATCAGGGAAAAGGCTTTGTATACTGGCTGCATTTTACTATAATAGCACACAGGCGAGCAGTGGAAACACCATCTAGCAGCTTGCTGTAGATGTAATTGTCCTAGCTGGAAAGCCTCTTTCCTTTTTGCAGAGGGTGCACCCAGATTTACAGCTTGTCAGCAGTAAGAGATCATAGCAGAGACACAGCTCCGTGGCAGTGACAGATTTTCTTTACATAACAATTGGAAGATCGTGAATTTTAGACGGCATGTCTTTCCAGAGAGGCAATTTAAGAAGGGATTCAGCTTAGACAGCTTATGTCATACATCAGTTAATGTTTAATGTTTCAAATCCACAAAGTCACTGACATATTAAAGTAATCATTGCTGCGGTGATGACAAATTGTTTTCCTGACATTTCATTCAAATATTTCCAAATAACGATTAATAATCTGAAGATAAGCAGAGGACATGTCAGACAGTGCATGTGCAGTTTGTAGCCGGGCTACGAGTGTGCTTGGGGTCAGAAGTTTTCCATTATCAGGACTGAAGGATTCTAAGCTGTTTTACTCATTTATTTATTGTTACACAATTTGATATGATGCAAGTGTAAACAGATTTTAGAAGTATCTGAAGAAGTGTATTTCCTTTCACAATATGCTTGCAATAGGTACTGCTGCAGCGCATTTCTGAACTTCAGCTTGTAACACTTCATCACAGTCCATTCAGATTTTTGACATTCAGATTGGTTTGATGCCAATCTGGTTCCTATTTGTTTTAGTAAAAGGCTTACAGGCAACACAATCCCAACAGACCTTTCTATTTTAATTAGGACATTTCTGGCTCGAGACAGCCTGCAGTCCTTCCCTTGTGATCAAGCTAATTTTAGGTTCCCTTTAAGCATCTGCATAGCAGGTTGTTCCAAACATCTTCATAGGCTGCCTGTTTCCAAAACAAAGCCACAGCACTGTAATTATAATTTGACAATAAACCAAGCTAACCAGCATTTGACCCAACAACATCTCAGCTCCACCCAGTCTGCGAGGCCAGACCTTGAAAGCTGTATAAAACAAGAACACAACAACAAGCCTCACACACACTCACACAAAATGCCCCATTGACGGTATTCATATTGTTTTACTTTTAACAAGTTGTTGACATTTTCCCCCCCATAGAAAAATAAAATTACTGAGAGCGGTTAATGTCAGTCTTGTTGGCCCTGTCATTCCACAAGTGGCCTTTTGCCTTGTAAGCGATAGCCTGAGAAAGGGCAGCAATCTTATCACTGGAGAGAGCACACAGAGAAGAGAGCCAGACTGCATGCAAAGAAGGCTGCTTGGGAAGGAATGAAACACACACACATCTGCAAAGAGATAATTACACTGATAAAAGATTAAGATTAATGAGATAACTATGGGGGGAAGAAAATCTAAATATATTGTTCTGATATCAAATATGGAGGACCAAAACTGCCAAAATCACAAATAAGCAAAGAACTAACCAAATGAGTCAATGTGTAAAATATTATGCCATTAAATACAACAAATAATATAATCAAAATAAAGGTAGGTATTACTTTACAAATGTTATATATATTTTTTCTCTATTTATTTAGCCTATTTTGTTTCCCTAAACTCATTTATTTCTGTATATGTTATTTATTTTACTTTTGCACATCGTCTATGCATTTAAAGTATTAATAAAGTAACATAAAATAATTGTATATGATAATTAAGATATTAATTAAAAAGAGATTAAATTAAATAGACTGCATTTATTAACATTAATATTTATTTATTTATTTATTTATTATTAGGGTATTTTACAATACAACAGTTTACAATACAATACAATACAATAGTCAGACTATCCTTTACAGTACCAAGAAGGACAGAACGCAACAGATTGAGTGCCAAAATAATAAGCAGCACTGCTTCAAAGTTTGCAGAGCTAACTACAAATGTAAAAAAAGAAATTGCAGCTTTAAATTAACTAGGCTTAATAAAGCAGCATGTCAAATTCTATAATTAAACACATATATGTATAACTGTGTAACATATGCATCCTAGTGTTATATGACTTGCAGCACTCTGATGCTCAAGCTCTTGTCATATCTCAAGTGGATGCTGTGTTAGTCCTGGGAACTCTAAACAAAGATAAAGCTGCCGTTCCTGATGACTGGAGAGCCGCTGTAGCACTAGAGAGTGCCAGGACGGGGAGTGGGGACTTGAGATAGACAAGGTGGGTGAGGGATGGTTTCACAGAGGATGCGGATATGAAGAAAAGGTAGGCTGTGGTTCAGTATCTGTGCATGGGGATTAACTGATATCATAGGCAACATTCTCTCCTCCAGATACTTTGGAGACAGACAGTTCAAATTCCTTGTCTGGATGTTATTCTCCACGCAGTAAGACATATTCCTGGTTATGAGCTAGTGGAGATTAGTTAGCTTGACTTTTTTTTTCTAAATTCCTTCATTGTTTAGTTTGTATGCCTGTACATTTTATTCGGTATTGGTCTGTAAACAGAGGACTACAAAATTTTAATAACACATTGATTAAGTTTGCCCAGTGACACACTTTTGTAAGCCTCATTTTAATGGTTCGTTTAATACAAAAATAAAGATCTTATTTAATTCTAAAAGTCCCTTTTTTGTATGTAAGTGCATGAATGGCTTTTATGCCCCGTTATATCTATGATGTGCTGATTGTGAGTTGAATAGACAAGATAAATTCTACAGGGTGTACATGGTTATTGTGCATATACATGTAAATATACAGATACAATGAATAATAATATCTGTAAATAAATCTACGGTTCATTTTCTAGAATATGATCATGTTGCAAAGCCCAAAATAAATATTTGTAGATGTGTGTTCATGTAAAAATAAGGTTAATGGACAATCGCTTATATTTTCTTCATATTGCATAATCACGTTTCTACATGCTACATTCAATGTAGAAATATAATGCATTTTATTTGAGTTAATTGTTAAGCTAGATTTTATATTGTATGCACTGCTTTAGTTGGTAAATTATATGTAGCCTTATTTTCTCTCTCTCTCTGTTTTTTAACAAGTAACTGAGCCTAAAAGTTATACTAACAAATTAAAGTGCATTCAGGATTTAAATCACAACACGAGTACCAAGTTCAGTTTTGGCTTATGTTATAAAAAGTGCATTAAACACAAAGATCTATAAACGGGTGATATAAAGAGCCCACTACTGGGAATTATGACAGTGCTCCATCTCCATGGTTACTCTGTCGTGTTTGTACCAATCAATTGTTTTTCATCTTCAGCTGCATTCACACAGACAACTGAAAGCCTCAAGTCTTCATGAGTCAGGAGCCAGCAGCAATGAATAAATGGGTAACTTATTATGGTATGTATGCATATCATCCCGAAACAACAGGAGCATTGTAATCAAATCCAGATGGACTCCTGCTCTTCGATTGTGTTGTGTTGCTCTTTCTTGTGCTGCGCATGTGGTCATGTTTTGCACCTGCCAAGCAGCTGAAGGAATGACAGAAGTCTCTTTGGTCGGATGATTGACTGATGGATCTTCTGCAGGAAATAAATTACATGATGTATTGAAATACGGTCAAAAAAAACACTCACATGTAACAGAGCCAGCGCATCACTGATGAGTGAAAAAAGTCTGCTACATACTATTAGTTATGAATATAACCCCCGAAGATTAGTGCTTTTTAAAAACAAATAAATAAAAAAAATTTTAATCAATTGACTTAATGTAAAAAAAAAAAATACAATAAATATTAGAGAAAAAGCAGATACTAAAATCCACACTAAGTTAAAATTTCTTTTGTAAATGTATCTAGTAATATCTTAATAATCTTACATTTCCAATTTTATTAATAAAAATAAATGTGGATATTGTAGGCATATAAAGTAACTGATGGGTTGGTCATTGTTTCTTTTTATAAAACATTAATTATGTTTGTTATTTTGTTGGTTTGTTATTTTTGTTGGTTAAGTGAATATGCCCAATACAGTTATAATAAAGGTCGTCAATGTCACCGTTATCTTAGAACATACACATTAAATTTCCTTTCTTCAAACTTTCCTTCCCTAAATGTAAGTGAATTACAAAAAAAGAAAACTTTACCAGACAAGATTAAAAATATTTTAAAACTGGACATGTAAATGATGTTTACTATTAGGTCTACACTTCACATAAGCGGAGATGTTAGAATTACTAAATTACTTAAAGAAAAAAAAACTTCTATACCAGAGCAATAACTGAAAAAAACAATATACAATAACACAATACAGACTTACTATCCACTAACCTATTCAGCTTCTTGTGAATGCAAATCAGCCAATCACATGCCAGAAAGAAAAAAAAAGGTGATTTAAGTGACTTTGAATGCAGCATTGCTGTTGGTGACAGATGGGCTGTTTTACGTTTTTCAGACACTCCTGATCTTCTCAAATTTTCTCAGGAATTTACAGAGAACAGTCCAAACTGAAAAGCGAAATAAACATTTCCCTGGGTAAAAATGCCTTGTTGATGCCAGAAGTCAGAGGGGAATGGCCATGCTGAAGGCAAGAGGAATTCTAAGCCAGTTTCTCAACCCAGCCCATCTGATATCAGTAACCACAACACATTCAAAGTCAATTAAAAGTCGCCTTTCTTGCCCGTTCCGATGCTCGCTTTGAACTTTGAAATGAGACCACTTGGACAACAGTAATGATAAATAATTGCATGTTTACAGAATTTAATGTCATTTTTATAGAGCACCTCTTATTTTAAGAAAACATAGGCGAGATGATTTTTGAAACTAACTGCAAATTAAGCACAAAATATTTAATATCTGTATTTTACCATTTTGATAAGACATATTTCAGTACTCCAAGACACTTTTATTAGACTTTATTAGGTTAGTGGACCATAATTAAACATAACTCTGTGGCAAACGCAGCGTTCAGCAGGCCATCAAGGAAGAAGTGACGTGCATTTCTGCAGTATAAAGATGCACAAATCATTTTCTCCTTAATCTACAGTCACACAAAGCGCCAGGAAAATCTTTGGTGATGTTCTCAGATGATTCTGACGCTTATCACCCAGTTCCTCGTGATGTCCTCCACACCATCAACCCTCTGTCCTCCTCACAGTTTCTTCCTCAGCTTGCCTTTCTTATGGCCACCCCTTCCAAAACCTGACTTTTTAACTTCTCCGAGCCACTTTTTGTTCTTGGAGCGGAGCTTCCTCATCCCCCCGCCCTGCAGGAACTGGTGCTTCTGCTTTTTCTTGCGCTGCTTCATGATCTGATCCTTTGTTTTCAGCTCCGAGTGTGCTTTGTGGTCACCGGAGCTCTGTACGTTTGGACCTCGTCGGCCACGGCCACGACCTGGGAGAGGCACGACACAACAAAGAGGTTGGAGGTTATAGCTCGCAAGCCTGGAAGAGGGACTTGAAGTATTTACCTTTAGAGTTGAGTTAAAACATGATGGCTGATGGTCTATATTTAACAGGCAGACATGTTTGTGCTATTCATTTTGATGCCTTCCTACCTCTTGCTGGCTTCCTGCCTCCTCCGCCTCTTTCTCCATCTGATCCAGATCCTGTATCATCAATCTTGTATTTTTTTCTTCCACTCCTCATAACTGACATGTTGTCAAGTGATACAACATCTTCACAGTACAGCTTAACATTGTCATAGGAGTAGAGAAGAGGGTCATTAAGAGCAGCACACAGAGAAGCTTTTTGTTGGAAGGATACAAGTTCTTCCTGTTCTTCTTCTTACTGATAACCTGACCGCTGTCTGTTTTGATCGTCTTCTTCTGGTCTTCTTTTCCCGTTTCTCTCACAAAACGCTTCCTCTTACGGTCCCTAAAAAAAGAAGGGGAAAAAAGACTTTAAATTATAGTTTGAAATGACCATTTTGTGGATATGAGTCAAACATAGGGAAATTTGTACCATTTCATCATTTTCTTCTGCTGGTTAAGGCGATCGCCTTCATCTCCCATGAGATCAAGGACAGCTGAAGAGGCCTGCTGTTCAAAAGCACTGCCCTCTCCACCGAGACTCAACCTGTCAACGCATAACACAGGACAAAACAGCATAAAACACAAAGCATTCACATTTTTTAAAGAAACAGATGCAACAATTTAATGCCTCACCCTCTCTCAGAATCAAACTATTTTGGTCTGTAAGGGATATAATACTCTTCATCTTTGCCTGACTGCCTCTTTTTCTTGGTCTTTGGTCGCTCTTCGCCATCTTCCTGCTGACCTCTTCTTTTACCACCTACCACCTCTGAAAACACCCCCTGGTGGAAATAGAAAGAATTACATGGTACAAAGTGACAAAACATGATACAGAGATCCTACTATCTTCCTCTTCTAGTTTGTATACAACATCATCTACATCAAAACTGCACTTTATTTTGCTTCTTCTTCATCAGACAGCATAAACAACTTTCTCATTTTGACTCAAATATTGGTTTTGAATGAAAATGATGAAACAATCCTGGGTGTTTATTCAACTTGTGAGCAGGTTTTCTAATCCACCGTACTATTATTAATGACACTAGTACATGTTCGTGCTGCTGGCAAACTAATACACTCAAGAACATATAGCAAAGCTAAAAAGTGAAAAGTAGGTCTTGCCTATATAAATAAACATAAGACAGTTGTGAGACTTTGACATAGTAACATCTGCAGTAATATTTACACCTGTGAAGACATCTCACAAGCATTAGCCTTATTTTGAAACCAAGATTGTTTACACAGAGTTTGTAATTGCAGAGAAATGCTCCATTTATTTTGGTCATTTCATTTTTGAGCAGGAAGCTCACCTTTTTTGTTATAGCCTTTAGATGAATAGAGAGTTTTTCAATTAAATACATATTCTTTAAATAATGTTCCCTCTTATAAAAAGTAGGATTATTTTAAAAAACAAATTAAAAAATGTATTATACCTCTATTACTTAGAAAAAAAACTGTTTTTTTCTGTTGTCTGTTATATGGCCCCTAGAGACCAAGCACGTACAAACTCCAAAACACATGCAAACTCCAAAACACATGCAAACTCCAAAACACTTGCAAACTCCAAAACACATGCAAACTCCAAAACTCATGCAAACTCCAAAACACTTGCAAACCCCAAAGCACATGCAAATTCCAAAACATAACGGAAGTGCTCCAGGACGCTAGGGGCAGTGTTGAGCTTTTGTTTCCTAGTAACTACACAAGCCAGGAAGTACCAATGACCGGATTTGGGGTTTGCAGCCTTAAAGGCCACATTTTAAGGCCGATTACGTCACAGCGACACCACGAAGGCTGTCCCAATTCAAAGGCTGCTCAAAATGCGGCCCTCAAATGCGTCCTTAATTTCCCTGAATTTTAAGGATGGGTCGGTGTAGCCTTCATGGCTCAACATATCCCAGATTTCATAGGGCGGCTGTGGTGTGGATAATTTTGCCGAAAAAAACGGCGGAATCGGAGCCGCCGAAGAGTAAACTTTCAGAAGTAAGTACTGAATATTATGTCACTTATTTATGCGCAAATGTTTTTATAATGAAGAACATTAAAACATTACTGTTGGCCACATGTCGGGAAAGTTATGTGACATTAGCGATGTTTGTACTAACTTGGTTTTGAGTGATATGTTTTTATTGATTAGCATTCAAATATCTCAGTGAAGACAGAACAAAGATCTACCACAAAGCAAGAAAGCATGAGACAAGGCTAATCAAAAGGTATTGGCTGAAGCATTTGCTTATTACGCCAACCCTTTTAACAAAAGATCTTTTAGCATGCAGCTCCTGTACACAGGGCTCGAAGCAAATAATAAAACAAAGCAAAAACAAAACAAACAAACAAACAAACAAGAAAAAAACAAAAAAAACAAAAAACTTTCCACCTTAGTAAGTAACTACATCAAAGCAAAAGAATCAAGAGGTTTTTTTGTTTTTTGTTTTTGTTTTTTTTTTTTGCTCTTTTCATTCTTGATATATATATTTTTCTAATACTCTATTTTTAAACATATTTTTAAACAAGGAAAATGAACTACACCTTTTTAAATCACTGTCATAACTATTCCACAGGTTAACTCCTCTAACAGAAACACATCTCTGCTTTATATTTGTCCTTATCTTGTTTTTTTTAAAGAAATCTGTTCCCCTTAAGTCATATTGACTCTCTCTGACTTTGAACAGCTTCTGAGTACTGGGGCAAAGCAAGTTATTTTGTGCTTTATACATTATCTGTGCCATTTTATATTCAACTAAATCATAAAATTTCAGGGTATTCAGATTAATAAACAAAATGTTAGTTGGTTCTATATAGTTTGATTGGTTTATAATTCTTATAGCTCTTTTTTGCAACTTGAAAATAGGAAGAGTGTTCGTTTTATATGCATTACCCCATATCTCCAGACAGTAAGTCATATATGGAAGCAACAGATTTAAAGCCTTTACTTCAAAATATACGCCGTTCAATAGTTGATTTTAATCTTACAGAGAATGTGATGATTTTATGGATAATTAAAGTAAGTCATATATCCACAAACACAACAAGCTGAAAGTTAGTGATGCTGCTCGGTTTGCAGTCCTGAATATCACAGCACAAGCAGAATTCACTGCACTGTTAATGTTAGCTATGTTATATTGCTGCCTCTGTTCGGTGGTGTCCAGCCAAACGGACTTTAACGTGTGTTTGAACGAGCTGACGGTTCACTCGTTAAGCTGAAAGAAAGATGCTTTAATCACAGGAGTCACACATGTGTCCACTTTACCATCTGGGAACTCTTCTTGTTTAGCACTCGTAATAACACAATCCTCCTTTTGTGCTGTTTTGTAGCAGTGTATACACCTGAGACTGTCACCTGTCTGTCTGTCCTGCACTCTCTCTCTTTTTCTTTCTCTCTGATTGTGTAATAAAAGGATGAACATGTATTTATAAGTTACACTTGTGTTTGAATCCTGCAGCTTATCACACATTTGATTTCCATGTGTGACGACTGCAAGTGTCCAGAGTGAGGACAGACTGAGGGACCCACTGCTGCATATCATCTGTGAGGCTTTGCACCCCTGATGATCCACCAGGACAAACTCAGCAGTGTGTGAGGAAGAGGAGGAGGAAGAGCCAGCAGCAGCTGACAGATGGAGAGAATAGACAGACTGTTCCCTGTTTGTGAAGGACTGCTAGGAAAGTTTAACATAACTAATTGTCTGTCCTGAATCAGTCTTATTAGGTAATGTTCAAATAATTTTATCATTCCAGTGTTTGCAGTGTGGGAGAAAGTACTCAGGGCCTTCAAGTTACACACTATGAAAGGCAGAAACAAGTTTAATATTCAGAAACCTAAAGTATGTATCAGCAGCTGAATGGAGCTAAAAATAAATGTTTGTTTCAGTTCTATGAAGCTTTGAGTATTTTGGATTAGTAGCACTGCTGTGTTTGTTGCATCATATTGCTGTAATTGTTTATATGCTTTATATATTCTGAGGTAAGTTGATCTATAGTGTTACATCATATTCTATAAGGATGTTATGTGTTTGTAGACTTTCTGCCCAGTTTGACCCATTTAGCAGAAGTCAGCCTGTTTAAGGCTCTGATATCTATTCTGTATGACTTAAAGCAGTTATGACATGGTCTGATTTTCTCACCCAATAAAGGAATATTCAGTATATATCAGTCTACTCTTCATTTTATCAGAAACAGTTATCACAGCTCATACAATTTCTTTTTACACATGTATGTAAGCAATGAGCCAAATTTAGTAATGCCAACATACTGAAGGAACAACATTTGTCTCTTATATATGATACACCTATATATGCACTGTCAAAGATACTTGTCTTTGAGTGAAGATTTAAGGTGATAAGACATATAAATAACTGCAACTTGAATCTGTACTGAAGCTCAGTATTTGACACAGAGTTCATGTTCACTCTTGTAATAGCTAATAATGATTAATATAATAACTATAATATTGGCCATGTTATATTTACATTACCAAAGTGATATAACTTTAGTCTCATGAACAACATTAGCTAATTGTTATTTACTAACTAATCTTAAATGACTGTTCAGTACAGAAATGAAGCCCAAAAATCATGTTTTACTGTCCTGTGGTCTCAGCCTCAGATACTTATCAAATCACACAAAGCTCTTGTAGAAACAAACAAACAAATGAACAAAATGTGTTTTCCTTCATTTCTGTCAAACAAAGTTGTATGACATGTTTCCAGCTTTTAGTATCATGGTTGCTAGGCAACCTGGGAAGCGTGACAGAGACTAGACCGTCCCATACAGACAAACTTGCCGTTTATTTTGCAAATCGAGCTCAACACTGCCCCTAGCGTCCTGGAGCACTTCCGTTGTGTTTTTGGAATTTGCATGTGCGTTGGGGTTTGTACGTGCTTTGTCTCTAGGGGCCACCGTACATTAGAGATGCTCGTGGCAATTCATTTCTTAATCAGCTAAACAGGTCAGTTAAGAAACAGTCAAATATTAAGTTAAATTTGAAAACGGTTTTAAAAAAAAATATCCCCATTCCAAAATGTCACATGACAATCTCATTGGCTCACGGAGTTATGATGTCACTACACTTTGATCCTTTGAAGTTTGTCCTTAAACAGGGGTGAGAAACAGCAATTTGTAGTTCGTGTCTTCGCAGCATTTGTGTTTGCAGCCTTCACACGTTCACCACAGAAACTTTTGGAAAACTTTTCAGAGTTGTCGTTTACAACCTTCAACATGTATCCAACAAGACACCAACCAAGGCAAAAAGATTACGCCGCTTCTCCTTCCTGTCGTGGCCGGCCAAATGACCTCTTAGCCGTCCAAAGGGCATTACATGACAGTAAGAAGGAAAACTACCATCTCCAGAATAAAATTCAACAGATTGAAGAAGAGAAACTTCAACTGCAGGAGAAGTGTAGACAGATGGAAGCGCAAAATAAGAACCTGGAAGAAAGACAACAACGCCAGCCCGACATAACAATTATTAATGAGGGCTGGGGAATCAAGTTTGGACAAGCACGAGAGCAGATTGTCTTCCTAATTAAGGAAAACAAGCAAAAGAGCGCGGAACTAAAGGAGATGTCCAACCAGCTTAAAGACAGCAAAGCTACTGTTGAGAAGACAGAATGGGATCTCCAATATATGGACCAAAAGAATCGGCTGCTCCAAACAAACTTCGATGAAGCTGTGAAAACAAATAAAGAAATCCTCCAACAGAAGGAAGAACAGGAGAAAAAGCAAAGAGACATGGAGCACAAACTCAAAGTCACGGAGGAAAAATACAGGATGCTGAAAATAAAGTTGGATGATACACTGCGCCAAAATAAAGACCTTCTTCAAGACAAAGAGCAACAGCAAGACAGATTGAAAGAAGAGAAACGTATTGTCGAAGACTTTGAGGGTAAAAATCTAAAACTGCAACAGTTTTGTAGTGAACTGAAGGACAAAACAAGTCAACTAGAAGGGGAAAAAGAAAAACTGGACAAACAATGCTCACACATGCAGAAAAGGATGGCTCAAATGGCGAGAAACAACTCCGAGCTCACTAAGGGGATATTGTTGGAATACAACAACTTGAAGCGCAAACACACTGAAATGCAGGTGCAAAAGCAGGAACAAGACAACATACATGACGACCTGCAGCGTACGCTCCAAGATATCCACAGAAGAAATGAGGAGCTACAAGACATGTACAAAGAAGTACAACAGAGAAACGCACACATGCACAAGGACAAGATAATGCAGGAGGCAACATCCAAAGAGCTCAAGGAAAAGCTTGAAGAAAAACGAGCAACACTGGAAGAGGTGGAGAAAACATGCAAGAAGCTTGAGATACAAAATGCAGAAACCATCGATGAGTTGAGAACCCTCATCCTGGAAAAAAAAGCTCTTGTAGAAAACTGCATGAAAAAGAAGAACAAAAGTTTCCGCTGGCCCTGGAGGAGAGACTCTACTGCTTCCTCACCTGGTGTAGCCTCGTCTTGCTCCACCTCTGTTCACATCCCCAACCAGTCCCGGCAGTTGACTGTCCCCTCCTGAGCCTGGTTCTGCCGGAGGTTTCTGCCCGTTTAAAGGCAGTTTTTCCTCCCCACTGTCGCCTAGTGCGTGCTCAGAGGGGATTGTTGGGGTTTTCTCTCCTCTACCTTGTTTCTTTATTTACTTGTTAACTTTTTGTTCTTACTTCATTTTACCTTGTTTCATTATTTACTTGTTAACTTTTTGTTCTTACTTCATTTTACCTTGTTTCTTTATTTACTTGTTAACTTTTTGTTCTTACTTCATTTTACCTTGTTTCATTATTTACTTGTTAACTTTTTGTTCTTACTTCATTTTACCTTGTTTCTTTATTTACTTCTTAACTTTTTGTTCTTACTTCATTTTACCTTGTTTCTTTATTTACTTGTTAACTTTTTGTTCTTACTTCATTTTACCTTGTTTCTTTATTTACTTGTTAACTTTTTGTTCTTACTTCATTTTACCTTGTTTCTTTATTTACTTCTTAACTTTTTGTTCTTACTTCATTTTACCTTGTTTCGTTATTTACTTGTTTAACTTTTTCTTTTTCAACTTATTTATAAAACAATAAACAATTGAATTTATCCTTTGAGTATTTTTCATCTAATCTTTTCATCTATAACTTTTTCAAACATTCATATCTGTCGTTTATCTTCTTCTTGAAACCTCATAAACGGTGAAGGAAAAATCCTGGAACATGGTTTGAAACACTGAAATTGTTTCAGCTGAAACCGGCAAAATCATACGTGTGTGTGTGTGTGTGTGTCACAGGTGACACGGTGTCACTGGTTAGGTCATCATGTTTAGGCTCATTCACTCTAAAAATTATTTAGGCCAAATCTTTAAAACTGTATCATTGCATACACATTTTCAATTCATTTCAATCGCACAAATGCAGAAATAATTATTTGCAGTATCTTATCTGATTTATTTTGAGAATGTCATGCCTGATCATTTGCACCCACACCACCAAAAATGGGGGCAAAAGGGAGGAGATCGCATTTAATCGGTTATAACAAGAGGTCAGAAATATAAGTGCTGCAGAAACCTCTGAATCTCAGCTATAATCTCATGTAAACCATTTCTACAATCGCCAAACAAAGCGAAGTCACCAAACAGTTAAAAGAGCAGATACGTCACCATGAATCTGTGGACAGGTAATATCCACATTTTAATTTATGATTTACTGGAGTTCCATGTGTGCTTAATCCTTAATGAAACTGATGTAAACCTGCAACTACAATGATCCAGGGAAGAAAGAAAGAAGCAATACTTCACCCATGCTTACATTTAAATCACTCTCATCCTTTTCTGTGATGTCACAGTCAGCAGTAGTGGTGGGGTTGGTTGGCTGCTGCAGCCTGCTTTCTGCAGCTCGGTCTTCTCTCTGCTTGCTGAATTTGTCCACTAGCCGAGTGTCTTTAGAGCGTTTGGCCCGCATCACCTCACTGGCTGGTGTCTTACTACTGGAGTTGATTTCGAAGATGGTCTATTTCAGGAGAGAATTATATGTTTCTTTGCTTACTAGAACACTTTTTACCAGAAAATGCAGCGCTGTGATGTGTCTGCATCAAACTCACCGCTTTGGATTTGTAGCTCTTGATGGCATCGACTATTTGAAGGCACTCCAGTTCCATTTTTTCCAGACCACACCCTGAAACAAATCAAATTGTCTTACCTAACTGCCATCAGTTCCTCACTACTCCTTTTGATTATCTTCATAATTTCTCTCTTCTTTTTATAGTTTATCCTCCTTTGAACTTACCAAGTACTGGATGGACACCCATGCTGGACAGATCTGTGTTTTTAACCCGTCTGATGGACTCCGGCGAGGGGTTTGGCCGCGACTTGAGGTACTGCTTTTAGGCGTTCTCTGAGACACGGAGCAGATTTTGCAGGTCCAGGGAGTTTTCGTGAGACGTGATCAGATGAGCACTTTCATCATCCAAGATCCTCTGAGGGACTCGGCCAAACGCACCTTCTGAATCTGGAGTACGAAAAGAAATGCAGACATTTCAATACAGTGACAGATAAAAAGAGCACTAAATAAAGTTTATTAGCAACCTCAAATGTGTAGCACATCAGTTAAACAGTTCATCTGTCACTTTATGACCTGACAGGCATGCAGTAGAGTCTACCTTGTGTTTGTTCAGGTGAAGCAAACTGAACTGGTCACCCTAGGAAGAGGTGGAGGTCGTAGACATAAGGCATTTCATCAGGACAAATCAGACTATAGGCTGTGCCACTTTGGCCCGCTCGTCCCACACGCCCCAATGGGAAAAGACAGGGGGAAAATACACGTAATGCTGGCCTAATCATTTCAAATTAAACAAGCTGAATCACTTTGTTCCTTCTGCATACAGCTGCTCACCAACTCTGTGCAAGAAAAGTTTGGCCTTGGAGGGGAAGTTGTAATTGATGACATTATCCAGCAGGGGGATGTCTATACCACGAGCAGCAACATCAGTCACCAGAAGCACCATGGCTTTCCGATGCACAAATTTCCCAATGTTGATCTTCCTGGCAGTCTGATCAAGGGCACTGTAGATGTAGGCACACTCTAAACCTTCTGACGACAGCAGCTGGACATCAGGAGAAAAAAAGAAGAAGTCAACTAAAGCTCTAGTTTTTAAAACAATATTTAACATTCTCACAAATTTAGGCTACACTGTTATCTTACCTCCTTTAGGTACTCCACATGGTGTTTGGTGGCAGCAAAGACCACTGTCTGTTCCTGAGGCTTCACTACGTTCCTCAGGAGGTGGAGCAGCAGAGCCGGCTTGTCATCCACACGCAGGTGGAAGAATGACAGCTGATCAAAGTTAGAAGAAATGAAAACATGCTCAAAGCCATGGAAACATCAGGTGACTGTGAGGACTTTTGCTTTGGGCTTTACATTTAAATCATTCAACATTTCTGGGAGAAGAATACAAATTTTTGAATAGCAAGTGTCTGAAGACAGAGCAACAAGTAGAAAGACCAAGACACTGACACAGTAGCTGATTTAACATAAGTTAGCATGTAGAGTAGATGCAATAATCCTGTACTGAGTTTGTAATAAATAATGCAAAACCTTCCACCTAATTTCTCAGATTAAACAAAAGGTAAATAAAACAAAAGCAAATTCTGCCTTTTTACCTTGATCTGATCACTGAGCTTGGAATCCACATCCAAACGAATCAGTACAGGCTCTGTCAGGCCTGAGAAAAAAGTTTGTATACACCGGTGTGAATATAATTAGGATTATTTGCCTTTAGATGCTAAAAAATATGGAAGCTAAGTTGAATGAATATGCTTTATGATGAGAAAATAAGCCAGAAAAACTTGGAGAATCTACACCGTGGAGGGTTAATTTATTAGATAAATGTCTACAGAAAAAAGAAATTGATCTCTGTATATATACACGTGTATATACACACACATATATGTAAGCGCATGAATGGCTTTTATGCCCTGTTAAAAAGTCCTCCGGCCAGGGCATGCGTTACCTACATGGGAGGAGCATGATTCCCCCAGAGGCCAAATCAGAGTGCTCACCCGTTCTCTCCTTGCTGTGGTAATTAAAAGTGTAGTCGGCGAGTAGCGCTGCTGCAAGCAAGTTGTGGACTTGAGTTGAATCGGACTAAGGCGGGCAAGTGTGCGTTCATAGAACCAGTAAGTCACGTTGGGAACGTATTTTATTTCTGTTACTGTGAATGTACCAATGTAGACATCTGTTACTATTGCCTTGAGTTAGCAGCTATGTTGTAGGAATAAGTAAATAGTAGCCTGGCTCCACAGGATATTCCTCATTTCTAAGTTGCTTCAGTTATTGTGGAGAGTTAATGTTCCCAAAGATTTTACCTGATGGAGTAACTAAGTTAGCATACAAATCCGTTCTTGTTCAGAAAGCCTGCATACACATGGCGGCCTTTGAGTGAGCAATTGTGTCCACTAGAGGGTGGTGTTGACTCACAAATGAAGGAATTGACCTAAATTGATTATGATTCTGTGTTTATGCCATCCTGTTATGTTATTACTCTAAGCTCTGTTTCTGGTATCAGGATCTGCCCCTTTGTAATCTGGTATGGTGTTCTCTGTAATACTGAAGTATGAGAAATGCTAGACAAGAGAGATGTTTATGTTATTTCTTATTTGTATTAATTACAGAACCACATCCTTACTTGCCAGCGAGAGTGTGTGTTCGATGTGGGCTCGTGGCAAATAAAGTTCTTCCACTCTGACATCATTCCCCGTCTCTGACCGGACGTTATTACCAGGGAACAGTACCAAATCCCGTTTCAGAGATAGTGGTCCAGGGCGTCCACTATAACAAGTGGTCCTTCCAGACGGATTGATCCCTGTAATAAAAGCATGGAAGAACAGCGCACCAGGAGACACCAGGCTCTTCTGCCCACCTTAGAGGATATGACTTAAGTGACTATCTCCCCCGGAGGGATATAATACTCTTCATCTTTGCCTGACTGCCTCTTTTTCTTGGTCTTTGGTCGCTCTTCGCCATCTTCCTGCTGACCTCTTCTTTTACCACCTACCACCTCTGAAAACACCCCCTGGTGGAAATAGAAAGAATTACATGGTACAAAGTGACAAAACATGATACAGAGATCCTACTATCTTCCTCTTCTAGTTTGTATACAACATCATCTACATCAAAACTGCACTTTATTTTGCTTCTTCTTCATCAGACAGCATAAACAACTTTCTCATTTTGACTCAAATATTGGTTTTGAATGAAAATGATGAAACAATCCTGGGTGTTTATTCAACTTGTGAGCAGGTTTTCTAATCCACCGTACTATTATTATTGACACTAGTACATGTTCGTGCTGCTAATACACTCAAGAACATATAGCAAAGCTAAAAAGTGAAAAGTAGGTCTTGCCTATATAAATAAACATAAGACAGTTGTGAGACTTTGACATAGTAACATCTTCAGTAATATTTACACCTGTGAAGACATCTCACAAGCATTAGCCTCATTTTGAAACCAAGATTGTTTACACAGAGTTTGTAATTGCAGAGAAATGCTCCATTTATTTTGGTCATTTCATTTTTGAGCAGGAAGCTCACCTTTTTTGTTATAGCCTTTAGATGAATAGAGAGTTTTTCAATTAAATACATATTCTTTAAATAATGTTCCCTCTTATAAAAAGTAGGATTATTTAAAAAAAAAAAAATTAAAAATGTATTATACCTCTATTACTTAGAAAAAAAACTGTTTTTTTCTGTTGTCTGTTATATGGCCCCTAGAGACCAAGCACGTACAAACTCCAAAACACTTGCAAACTCCAAAACACATGCAAACTCCAAAACACATGCAAACTCCAAAACACTTGCAAACTCCAAAACACTTGCAAACTCCAAAACACATGCAAATTCCAAAACACAACGGAAGTGCTCCAGGACGCTAGGGGCAGTGTTGAGCTTTTGTTTCCTAGTAACTACACAAGCCAGGAAGTACCAATGACCGGATTTGGGGTTTGCAGCCTTTTTTTTTTTTTTTCTCCCATCATTTATTTAGACAATTGAACAACAAACATACATAGTAATGTAGAATATAGAAAGGGTATGAAAAATTCCACAGCTTGCAGTGTCTTGAACAAGTTACGTATACAAGTACGTAAACAAAAAGGTATACTTTAGAAGAAAACAGATAAACAAAATAACTGAAAAAAAAAGAAAAAGGGAAGTGCTCAAGGTATAAATAAACAACACGTAAGTCAAGTGAAATTATACATTTGACACAGCTCTAGTGTTTTACATGCTTTGGAGTTAGTACTGTTCTTAAGATTCTCCAGATAAATGGAAAACAAGGCTTTAAAAGCAAATATGTTTGGACGCTGTTGAGAAAATTTTGTACAATGTATGTGAAATTTGGCAAAAATAATCAGAAGATTAATAATATATTTTTTCCCTGGATTTATTTTATCGGTATGTGAGAGTCCAAATAGAATATGTTGAAACTTCAGTTTACATGAGGAATCAATTTTGGTGTTTATAAAATTATTTAGATCAATCCAAAATACATGTGTATAAGTGCATTCCCAAAATAAATGACATATTGTTTCCTCTGCATTGCTGCAAAAAGTACAAAGAGTATCAATATTTTTTTTAAATTTAACCAGATATGTCTTTACCGGATAACATCTATGGATCAACTTAAGAGTAACTTCTCTTATCTTATTAGTAATAATAAATTTCCTTGATAGAATCCAAGTGTTTTTCCAGTCTATATCATTGTAAATATTGTTCCAGTAAAATACAGCTGCAGGTTTGGAAACAATATCTCTTTGAATGATTTGTCTAATACATTGATTTGTGGCTTTATCACTCAATAAAGGACAGATGTTACCGATGTATATGCTTCCGGGATTTAGTTCTGGAATAATACAATTTCTACCCTTAGGAGCAGACACCAATAACCTTCTCACTCCATCTGGTATCGCATCAAAAACTACAGCATATTCTCTTGGAGTGACAGGAAAATCATAAACAGACAAAAATTCCTTATAAGAAAATAATTGACCATTATCATTCAGTAATTGACTCACAAGTAAAATATTTCTATCAACCCATTTCTGAATATATATTGATTTGTTCTTAAATTTAATATCCTGATTGTTCCAAATGAGATATTTATGGGGAGAAAAGTTGTGAGAGTATATCATTAACCAAGATGATAAGAGTTGACTATGAAAGTTGGAGAGTTTAATCGGTAATTTAGAGATATTGTAATTGCATCTTAGCAGAAAGTGCATTCTTCCAAGTGAGTTAAAGATATGGTTGGTAATAAAATTCCAAATTGAACTGGGATTTTTAAAAAAGAGTTTGATCCATTTGATTTTAAAAGACGCATTTAAGGAAGTGAAATCTAAAGAATTTAGGCCACCAGAACACAACTTGTTTATCATTACATTTTTTTAATATAATGTATTCTCTTTTTCCAAATGAAGTTAAATAATATTTTATCAATTTTTGTGCATAATTCTTTCGAGACATCAAGTGCCATAGCTGCATAAATAAGTCGGGAGAGGCCTTCGACTTTGGCTACCAAGGATCGTCCAGTAATGGACAAATCTCTTTGAAGCCATAGATTAAATCTTTGTTGTATTGCAGTTATAAGAGGGTCGAAATTTTCAGATAATCTGGCATCTTGGTCTTTTTGAATGATAATACCAAGATATTTAACCTTATTTTTAACAGGAACACCTGATATAATAGTATCTGTGCAGAATTTAACAGGGAGAAGTTCACATTTTGGGATGTTGAGTTTAAGACCAGAGGCTATTGAGAAATTATTGACAACTTTGAGAGCTTCATCAACTTGATATTTATCTTTTAAAAAAAGTGTTGTGTCATCCGCTAGTTGAGTAATAGATAATGCTCTGCCAGCAATAGAGAGACCCACTACACTGCTGTTTTTAAAATGAATAGAGAGTAACTGCATAGGAAGAAGGAAAAGATATGCAGAAATTGGACAACCTTGCCGGATCCCACGGTTGATATCAAATCTTTTCGTTGTACCCAAAGGGAATTTGATTGAGCTATTTGCATCTGTATATAAGGTTTGAATTGATTTTTTAAAGATATTTCCAAAACCAAAAATATCAAGTGCTCTGAACATGAATTCATGTTCAATGGAGTCGAAAGCTTTATAAAAATCCAAAAAAAGAATGAAACTATTATCTGTGATTAAATCTGAATGATCTAAAATATCAATTACCAGTCTTATGTTGTTAGTTATGTGTCTGCCAGTCATAAAACCAGACTGTGTTTCATCAATGATATCATTAAGTGCACATTTTAACTTTTTAGCCAAACACATAGCAATTATTTTATAATCGTTATTCAGCAGTGAAATGGGTCTCCAATTTTCTATCAAAAGGGTGTCTTTTTGAGGTTTCGAAATCAAAGTAATTAGCCCCTGAGTCAAAGAAGGAGGGAGTTTTTCATTATCAATGCTTTCAATATATACTTTATGTAAAAAGCGTGATAAGTCCTTTGAAAATAATTTGTAAAGTTCAGAAGTCAAACCGTCATTCCCTGGACTCTTATTAAGTTTCATTTTATTAATAGCACCTTCAATGTCTAGTATTGTGATGGGGGCATCACACATAGTTTTATTATTGTCACTAATTTTTTTTAATATTACCTAAGGAATTATAGAATTTATCCATGGCTTCTGTAGAAAGATTAGATTTATATAAATTTTTATAGAAAAGTTCACAAGTCTTGGAAATCACTTGAGGGTCTTGTGTGATGACTCCATCTGAACAAAGTTTAGTCATGCTGGCAAAAGCATTATGGTGTTTTTCTAATTTGAAAAAATAGCTAGAGTTTTGTTCTCCCTCTTCAAGCCATTTCCTTCTTGACCGCACAAAGGCACCTTTTGCCTTGTAAATATATATACTATCTAATTTTAATTGTAGAATTTGAAGTCTGTTCCGGTTATCTTCAGATAAATTATCAGGTGATCTAGACAAAGTGATAATTTCAGAAATTATTTCTGACTCTTCTTTTTTTCTATTTTTAACTGTTTCAGCTCCCCTTTTCATTAAAAGAGACCTCAATTCAAATTTCACAAGCTCCCAATTTTTACAAAAAGCATTTTCAATACATGCCTTGTTCCAATACTCATCTATTTTTGTTTTAATTTCCTTTACCAAAGAATCATTCAGTAAAAGAGAATTATTTAATTTCCAATAAGCATTCACTCTTTTAGACGGTTTACTGGCATACAAACATATCTCCAAAAAAATTGTTTTATGATCTGTCAATGGTGTTGGCAACATTTTTGATGTAGAAACATATTCGGATAAAGGATCAGAAATTAGCCAATAATCAATACGAGACTGTAAAGAGCCAGATCTATTTTTCCACGAAAATTCCTTAGTTGTTGGATTGGGGTTTGCAGCCTTAAAGGCCACATTTTAAGGCCGATTACGTCACAGCGACACCACGAAGGCTGTCCCAATTCAAAGGCTGCTCAAAATGCGGCCCTCAAATGCGTCCTTAATTTCCCTGAATTTTAAGGATGGGTTGGTGTAGCCTTCATGGCCCAACATATCCCAGATTTCATAGGGCGGCTGTGGTGTGGATAATTTTGCCGAAAAAAACGGCGGAAGCGGAGCCGCCGAAGAGTAAACTTTCAGAAGTAAGTACTGAATATTATGTCACTTATTTATGCGCAAATGTTTTTATAATGAAGAACATGAAAACATTACTGTTGGCCACATGTCGGGAAAGTTATGTGACATTAGCGATGTTTGTACTAACTTGGTTTTAAAGCCTTTACTTCAAAATATACGCCGTTCAATAGTTGATTTTAATCTTACAGAGAATGTGATGATTTTATGGATAATTAAAGTCAGTCATATATCCACAAACACAACAAGCTGAAAGTTAGTGATGCTGCTCGGTTTGCAGTCCTGAATATCACAGCACAAGCAGAATTCACTGCACTGTTAATGTTAGCTATGTTATATTGCTGCCTCTGTTCGGTGGTGTCCAGCCAAACGGACTTTAACGTGTGTTTGAACGAGCTGACGGTTCACTCGTTAAGCTGAAAGAAAGATGCTTTAATCACAGGAGTCACACATGTGTCCACTTTACCATCTGGGAACTCTTCTTGTTTAGCACTCGTAATAACACAATCCTCCTTTTGTGCTGTTTTGTAGCAGTGTATACACCTGAGACTGTCACCTGTCTGTCTGTCCTGCACTCTCTCTCTTTTTCTTTCTCTCTGATTGTGTAATAAAAGGATGAACATGTATTTATAAGTTACACTTGTGTTTGAATCCTGCAGCTTATCACACATTTGATTTCCATGTGTGACGACTGCAAGTGTCCAGAGTGAGGACAGACTGAGGGACCCACTGCTGCATATCATCTGTGAGGCTTTGCACCCCTGATGATCCACCAGGACAAACTCAGCAGTGTGTGAGGAAGAGGAGGAGGAAGAGCCAGCAGCAGCTGACAGATGGAGAGAATAGACAGACTGTTCCCTGTTTGTGAAGGACTGCTAGGAAAGTTTAACATAACTAATTGTCTGTCCTAAATCAGTCTTATTAGGTAATGTTCAAATAATTTTATCATTCCAGTGTTTGCAGTGTGGGAGAAAGTACTCAGGGCCTTCAAGTTACACACTATGAAAGGCAGAAACAAGTTTAATATTCAGAAACCTAAAGTATGTATCAGCAGCTGAATGGAGCTAAAAATAAATGTTTGTTTCAGTTCTATGAAGCTCTGAGTATTTTGGATTAGTAGCACTGCTGTGTTTGTTGCATCATATTGCTGTAATTGTTTATATGCTTTATATATTCTGAGGTAAGTTGATCTACAGTGTTACATCATATTCTATAAGGATGTTATGTGTTTGTAGACTTTCTGCCCAGTTTGACCCATTTAGCAGAAGTCAGCCTGTTTAAGGCTCTGATATCTATTCTGTATGACTTAAAGCAGTTATGACATGGTCTGATTTTCTCACCCAATAAAGGAATATTCAATATATCAGTCTACTCTTCATTTTATCAGAAACAGTTATCACAGCTCATACAATTTCTTTTTACACATGTATGTAAGCAATGAGCCAAATTTAGTAATGCCAACATACTGAAGAAACAACACTTGTCTCTTATATATGATACACCTATATATGCACTGTCAAAGATACTTGTCTTTGAGTGAAGATTTAAGGTGATAAGACATATAAATAATTGCAACTTGAATCTGTACTGAAGCTCAGTATTTGACACAGAGTTCATGTTCACTCTTGTAATAGCTAATAATGATTAATATAATAACTATAATATTGGCCATGTTATATTTACATTACCAAAGTGATATAACTTTAGTCTCATGAACAACATTAGCTAATTGTTATTTACTAACTAATCTTAAATGACTGTTCAGTACAGAAATGAAGCCCAAAAATCATGTTTTACTGTCCTGTGGTCTCAGCCTCAGATACTTATCAAATCACACAAAGCTCTTGTAGAAACAAACAAACAAATGAACAAAATGTGTTTTCCTTCATTTCTGTCAAACAAAGTTGTATGACATGTTTCCAGCTTTTAGTATCATGGTTGCTAGGCAACCTGGGAAGCGCAACAGAGACTAGACCGTCCCATACAGACAAACTTGCCGTTTATTTTGCAAATCAAGCTCAACACTGCCTCTAGCGTCCTGGAGCACTTTCGTTGTGTTTTGGAATTTGCATGTGCGTTGGGGTTTGTACGTGCTTTGTCTCTAGGGGCCACCGTACATTAGAGATGCTCGTGGCAATTCATTTCTTAATCAGCTAAACAGGTCAGTTAAGAAACAGTCAAATATTAAGTTAAATTTGAAAACGGTTTAAAAAAAAATATCCCCATTCCAAAATGTCACATGACAATCTCATTGGCTCACGGAGTTATGATGTCACTACACTTTGATCCTTTGAAGTTTGTCCTTAAACAGGGGTGAGAAACAGCAATTTGTAGTTCGTGTCTTCGCAGCATTTGTGTTTGCAGCCTTCACACGTTCACCATAGAAACTTTTGGAAAACTTTTCAGAGTTGTCGTTTACAACCTTCAACATGTATCCAACAAGACACCAACCAAGGCAAAAAGATTACGCCGCTTCTCCTTCCTGTCGTGGCCGGCCAAATGACCTCTTAGCCGTCCAAAGGGCATTACATGACAGTAAGAAGGAAAACTACCATCTCCAGAATAAAATTCAACAGATTGAAGAAGAGAAACTTCAACTGCAGGAGAAGTGTAGACAGATGGAAGCGCAAAATAAGAACCTGGAAGAAAGACAACAACGCCAGCCCGACATAACAATTATTAATGAGGGCTGGGGAATCAAGTTTGGACAAGCACGAGAGCAGATTGTCTTCCTAATTAAGGAAAACAAGCAAAAGAGCGCGGAACTAAAGGAGATGTCCAACCAGCTTAAAGACAGCAAAGCTACTGTTGAGAAGACAGAATGGGATCTCCAATATATGGACCAAAAGAATCGGCTGCTCCAAACAAACTTCGATGAAGCTGTGAAAACAAATAAAGAAATCCTCCAACAGAAGGAAGAACAGGAGAAAAAGCAAAGAGACATGGAGCACAAACTCAAAGTCACGGAGGAAAAATACAGGATGCTGAAAATAAAGTTGGATGATACACTGCGCCAAAATAAAGACCTTCTTCAAGACAAAGAGCAACAGCAAGACAGATTGAAAGAAGAGAAACGTATTGTCGAAGACTTTGAGGGTAAAAATCTAAAACTGCAACAGTTTTGTAGTGAACTGAAGGACAAAACAAGTCAACTAGAAGGGGAAAAAGAAAAACTGGACAAACAATGCTCACACATGCAGAAAAGGATGGCTCAAATGGCGAGAAACAACTCCGAGCTCACTAAGGGGATATTGTTGGAATACAACAACTTGAAGCGCAAACACACTGAAATGCAGGTGCAAAAGCAGGAACAAGACAACATACATGACGACCTGCAGCGTACGCTCCAAGATATCCACAGAAGAAATGAGGAGCTACAAGACATGTACAAAGAAGTACAACAGAGAAACGCACACATGCACAAGGACAAGATAATGCAGGAGGCAACATCCAAAGAGCTCAAGGAAAAGCTTGAAGAAAAACAAGCAACACTGGAAGAGGTGGAGAAAACATGCAAGAAGCTTGAGATACAAAATGCAGAAACCATCGATGAGTTGAGAACCCTCATCCTGGAAAAAAAAGTTCTTGTAGAAAACTGCATGAAAAAGAAGAACAAACGTTTCCGCTGGCCCTGGAGGAGAGACTCTACTGCTTCCTCACCTGGTGTAGCCTCGTCTTGCTCCACCTCTGTTCACCTCCCCAACCAGTCCCGGCAGTTGACTGTCCCCTCCTGAGCCTGGTTCTGCCGGAGGTTTCTGCCCATTTAAAGGCAGTTTTTCCTCCCCACTGTCGCCTAGTGCGTGCTCAGAGGGGATTGTTGGGGTTTTCTCTCCTCTACCTTGTTTCATTATTTACTTGTTAACTTTTTGTTCTTACTTCATTTTACCTTGTTTCATTATTTACTTGTTAACTTTTTGTTCTTACTTCATTTTACCTTGTTTCTTTATTTACTTGTTAACTTTTTGTTCTTACTTCATTTTACCTTGTTTCGTTATTTACTTGTTTAACTTTTTCTTTTTCAACTTATTTATAAAACAATAAACAATTGAATTTATCCTTTGAGTATTTTTCATCTAATCTTTTAATCTATAACTTTTTCAAACATTCATATCTGTCGTTTATCTTCTTCTTGAAACCTCATAAATGGTGAAGGAAAAATCCTGGAACATGGTTTGAAACACTGAAATTGTTTCAGCTGAAACCGGCAAAATCATACGTGTGTGTGTGTGTGTGTGTCACAGGTGACACGGTGTCACTGGTTAGGTCATCATGTTTAGGCTCATTCACTCGAAAAATTATTTAGGCCAAATCTTTAAAACTGTATCATTGCATACACATTTTCAATTCATTTCAATCGCACAAATGCAGAAATAATTATTTGCAGTATCTTATCTGATTTATTTTGAGAATGTCATGCCTGATCATTTGCACCCACACCACCAAAAATGGGGGCAAAAGGGAGGAGATCGCATTTAATCGGTTATAACAAGAGGTCAGAAATATAAGTGCTGCAGAAACCTCTGAATCTCAGCTATAATCTCATGTAAACCATTTCTACAATCGCCAAACAAAGCGAAGTCACCAAACAGTTAAAAGAGCAGATACGTCACCATGAATCTGTGGACAGGTAATATCCACATTTTAATTTATGATTTACTGGAGTTCCATGTGTTCTTAATCCTTAATGAAACTGATGTAAACCTGCAACTACAATGATCCAGGGAAGAAAGAAAGAAGCAATACTTCACCCATGCTTACATTTAAATCACTCTCATCCTTTTCTGTGATGTCACAGTCAGCAGTAGTGGTGGGGTTGGTTGGCTGCTGCAGCCTGCTTTCTGCAGCTCGGTCTTCTCTCTGCTTGCTGAATTTGTCCACTAGCCGAGTGTCTTTAGAGCGTTTGGCCCGCATCACCTCACTGGCTGGTGTCTTACTACTGGAGTTGATTTCGAAGATGGTCTATTTCAGGAGAGAATTATATGTTTCTTTGCTTACTAGAACACTTTTTACCAGAAAATGCAGCGCTGTGATGTGTCTGCATCAAACTCACCGCTTTGGATTTGTAGCTCTTGATGGCATCGACTATTTGAAGGCACTCCAGTTCCATTTTTTCCAGACCACACCCTGAAACAAATCAAATTGTCTTACCTAACTGCCATCAGTTCCTCACTACTCCTTTTGATTATTTTCATAATTTCTCTCTTCTTTTTATAGTTTATCCTCCTTTGAACTTACCAAGTACTGGATGGACACCCATGCTGGACAGATCTGTGTTTTTAACCCGTCTGATGGACTCCGGCGAGGGGTTTGGCCGCGACTTGAGGTACTGCTTGTAGGCGTTCTCTGAGACACGGAGCAGATTTTGCAGGTCCAGGGAGTTTTCGTGAGACGTGATCAGATGAGCACTTTCATCATCCAAGATCCTCTGAGGGACTCGGCCAAACACACCTTCTGAATCTGGAGTACGAAAAGAAATGCAGACATTTCAATACAGTGACAGATAAAAAGAGCACTAAATAAAGTTTATTAGCAACCTCAAATGTGTAGCACATCAGTTAAACAGTTCATCTGTCACTTTATGACCTGACAGGCATGCAGTAGAGTCTACCTTGTGTTTGTTCAGGTGAAGCAAACTGAACTGGTCACCCTAGGAAGAGGTGGAGGTCGTAGACATAAGGCATTTCATCAGGACAAATCAGACTATAGGCTGTGCCACTTTGGCCCGCTCGTCCCACACGCCCCAATGGGAAAAGACAGGGGGAAAATACACGTAATGCTGGCCTAATCATTTCAAATTAAACAAGCTGAATCACTTTGTTCCTTCTGCATACAGCTGCTCACCAACTCTGTGCAAGAAAAGTTTGGCCTTGGAGGGGAAGTTGTAATTGATGACATTATCCAGCAGGGGGATGTCTATACCACGAGCAGCAACATCAGTCACCAGAAGCACCATGGCTTTCCGATGCACAAATTTCCCAATGTTGATCTTCCTGGCAGTCTGATCAAGGGCACTGTAGATGTAGGCACACTCTAAACCTTCTGACGACAGCAGCTGGACATCAGGAGAAAAAAAGAAGAAGTCAACTAAAGCTCTAGTTTTTAAAACAATATTTAACATTCTCACAAATTTAGGCTACACTGTTATCTTACCTCCTTTAGGTACTCCACATGGTGTTTGGTGGCAGCAAAGACCACTGTCTGTTCCTGAGGCTTCACTACGTTCCTCAGGAGGTGGAGCAGCAGAGCCGGCTTGTCATCCACACGCAGGTGGAAGAATGACAGCTGATCAAAGTTAGAAGAAATGAAAACATGCTCAAAGCCATGGAAACATCAGGTGACTGTGAGGACTTTTGCTTTGGGCTTTACATTTAAATCATTCAACATTTCTGGGAGAAGAATACAAATTTTTGAATCGCAAGTGTCTGAAGACAGAGCAACAAGTAGAAAGACCAAGACACTGACGCAGTAGCTGATTTAACATAAGTTAGCATGTAGAGTAGATGCAATAATCCTGTACTGAGGTTGTAATAAATAATGCAAAACCTTCCACCTAATTTCTCAGATTAAACAAAAGGTAAATAAAACAAAAGCAAATTCTGCCTTTTTACCTTGATCTGATCACTGAGCTTGGAATCCACATCCAAACGAATCAGTACAGGCTCTGTCAGGCCTGAGAAAAAAGTTTGTATACACCGGTGTGAATATAATTAGGATTATTTGCCTTTAGATGCTAAAAAATATGGAAGCTAAGTTGAATGAATATGCTTTATGATGAGAAAATAAGCCAGAAAAACTTGGAGAATCTACACCGTGGAGGGTTAATTTATTAGATAAATGTCTACAGAAAAAAGAAATTGATCTCTGTATATATACACTAGGGGTGCAACGATACTCGTATCGATATTGAACCGTTCGATACAGTGCTTTCGGTTCGGTACACATATGTATCGAACGATACAACATTTTTAATTTATTTTATCAACTTTCCTTCTGACGGTGCTGTCTGTGTTGAGCGCTCAGTGGATCTGCACTCGACAGTGCAGCCTAGGCGGAGTAGTCGAACACAGATTCACTGAGCGCAGGGCAAGCTAGCTAGACAGAAGTTAAGCTCGTTGCAACATGGCAAATTGAACCTCCCCCACCCTCATTCAGATCTGGCGTCTGGAACTATTTTGGTCTTCATGTGACGTATGACCCTGAAGGTAAGGGTGTCATGGACTAAAGTAAAACAGTATGTCAGATGTGCCACGCAATGCTCAATTACATGAGTGGGAACTAGTGTGTTAGCGCAGTTAGCTCGTTAATGTGTTGACGCTGTCCAGCCCCACACACGGGGCAATCCGCGGTAGCTCGTTAACGGAGATTTGCCGTGTTGTGGCGTTAACCTTATTTCAGATTAAGGCTGACAGCATTAGTGGGAACACAACGAATATGACTGCACATTTACCCGATAGCATCCTAGTGCAAAGACAAGTGGAAGCAGACAAAAACAACAAGCACGCATACAAACTTTACCCGAGTCATTTAGACAGCCGTTAGCACATGATTCTCCTTATGGGGACCTGATATGTTTAATATGCTGCTGAGAATATAGCCCAGAAGAAGCGTATAGTATAGCTTTTATTTTGGAAAGAGCCATTTCTCTGTAATAAACTCTCTTTTCCAAAGATGAGTGATTCCTCAATCAGATACAGGGCTCGCAAAATCGCTAGCCCGACGTCCCGGGGCTAGCGATTTTTCCAGTCGGGCTGCCCTGCTCTGCTCGTCGGCCTATCGTAATAAGGAAAAATATATGTCAATGCTTTTGCATTCTTTCGGAAATGTAGCTGGGTAATTTTGTCATTGGCATCGGTGAGCTACTGTCAATATGTGACATATTGAAATCGCGTTTGAATTTGCGCTTGTTTTTTGCTTTCACTTTGCAATCGCGCGAACTGTGTATAGAGAGCGATAGCACTGATTGGTGAGTGATGATAATTTGCGCACCAATTCCTCTGACATCGTCTTATCAATCGTTAGCTTACTATGCAAACATGACAAGTGAAATCTCCTGCAGCTTAAACATGTGAGAGGTTGATCGCGCAGAGAATCGCTGAGCTTATGTGAGTGCGTGTGTAAAAGCAGCAGGATATATATATTTTAGTTCTGCTGAGCCAAATAAGACAGGTCAGGGTGAAGAAGTGACAGCCAAAGAAAAGCTTACCACAAAACGGAAAAGTTATGACAAATCAGACTATAAGGCAAAAAGAAAGTGCAGCTTTATGGTTTCATGGACAAAAGAATTTCTGTGGCTGCAATATGATGAGCTAAATAACCAGGGCTGCACATAAGTGGTCCGCAGGTGCGCATTCGCTGTCAAAATAAAAAACGCGCACAAGATAAGAAGTTGCAACACGTGTTTGCGTACATAAGATTTTCAGGAGGAGGACAGACATTTGTTTAGAACTCTTAAAGATGTCGAAGAAGCTCCTTTAAGCAATTACTTTGGTGTTCCTCCACCTCCAAAGAAATGTCAGGAGTCCGAACCACAAAAGAAGCGCGTATTCTCGGAAAAGTGGTTGCAGGAGGTGAGCTGGCTTTAAACAAATGATGAACGCACAGAGATGTGGTGCAGAATGAGCCGTGAAAATTTAATAAATGACAAATTAATAAAAAGGCATCAACATTTTTTTGTGTATCGAAAAAATATCGAACCGTGACACCAAAGTATCGAACCGAACCGAACCGTGAATTTTGTGTATCGTTGCACCCCTAATATACACGTGTATATACACGTGTATATACACACATACATACACACACACACACACACATATATATATATATATATATATATATATATATATATATATATATATATATATATATATATATGTAAGTGCATGAATGGCTTTTATGCCCCATTATATCTGTGATGTGCTGATTGTGAGTTGAACAGACAAGATAAATTCCACAGCGTGTACATGGTTATTGTGCATATACATGTAAATATACAGACACAATGAATAATAATATCCGTAAATACATCTACGGTTCATTTTCTAGAATATGATCAAGTCTGCTACATACTATTAGTTATGAATATAACCCCCGAAGATTAAAACAAATATATAAACCTTTCTTTAATCAATCGACTTAATGTAAAAAAAAAAAAAAATACAATAAATATTAGAGAAAAAGCAGATACTAAAATCCCCATCAAGTTAAAATTTCTTTTGTAAATTTATCTAGTAATATCTTACATTTCCAATTTTATTAACAAAAATGTGGATATTGTAGGCATATAAAGTAACTAATGGCTTGGTCATTGTTTCTTTTTATAAAACATTAATTATATTTCTTATTTTGTTGGTTTGTTATTTTTGTTGGTTAAGTGAACATGCCCAATACAGTTGTCACAATCTGAAAGTAGGGACTCAAGCGCAGAACAGGTTGACGTCTCAGAGCACTGTTTATTTACACACCAGTGCGATAATATATACAGTGACGGGGAAAAATCCAGGGTTCCAAGGGATTAGGGGAAGGCTCTCTCTCTCACGCTCGCTCACGTCCTCACATCCAACTCACACACGTTCGTACAGCTGGGAGGTCACAGGTCTGGGAAGGTAAACTGGAACAAGAAAGGGAAAAAATCACTCCCAAGTCACAAAGGTAGGGCGTAAAGGTACAAGACCACGGGAGCTGGGAAGAGAGACTAACGTTAGTAGCACAATCATCCAGCGATGAGAAGATCTGTGGCCCAGCCTCAAATAGTAGTCGGGAAATCAGCTGATCGCCAACAGGTGTGTGAGCCAAGGGCGGGAGCCAGCAGTGAGCTTAGCTAAAAATGACTAAATTAGGATAACTTATTTATTTTGCGTACTCTGTACAAGCTCATTTGTTCCCAGATCTCAAGAAAATTGGATCAAGTTTACGTAAGATGACCAAGTTAGGGCAACTTACTCATTTTGAGTACACTGTACGGCCTTGTTAGTTCCCAGAACTCAAAAAAATTAAGGAAACTCGTTGCCTCAAAAAAACTAAGTCAAGCTTACTTAAGATGACTGTTAGGACAACAGCCATCATTGCAAGTCTGCAGTATTAAGAATAACTTGATATTTCTGACTGTACAATACTAATTGTTTACCTACTGACAAACATTTCAAGTTCAACTAAATGAAAAAACAATTTGTGGTAACCTGAATATGATTAAAAATAATTAACAACACTTTTTGTAATGATGTTAAAATCAGCCCAACTTTTATTTTCAAACACAACAAAGTATAACAGCCAACATACTGGACACTGTTCTGCTGAACAACAAACAATTATATTGCCATCACGGTTATAATCTTACAATGAAACAAAGTCTCAGATGTAATTATTCTGAAAATAAGTTTAGGCCTACCACAAGTTTGTTTTGTACTTACATTACTTATATAATCAAAATAAAATATTTGTTGTTCTGTCACAAGTGCAGTCTCTAATTTAAACAACACATTTGTTTTTCATTCCAACACAGGAGCTGGAATGTTGTATTATTTTAAGGATGGCTTGTTTCCAGTCCAGGCATTACTGCCTGAATGACTATCATGGATCGAGGTGATCCAAATGTAGGTGCAGAAGAAAGTCTTTAACTTCCCTTAAGTACAGTGGCAGTGGATGTGGGTTGGAGATGCAATGAGCTTGAACCTGCAGGCGACCATCTTCACTGACCACACCATCTGTGACGGAGGACACATCTCTCCTGTTGTCCTGCAAGCAAACAATCATATTTTTTGGAACATGAACTGAATTGCTTTCTTAAAACATTTTTTTCTGCATTTGGTATAAAACAGACTCCAATTTACACAATCTCAGGCTCCCTCCCCACCAGAGAGGTGACATTCAATGTCCCACTGTCAGTCTGGATAGCCCTGACCACCACCCAACACACAATAATGTCATGAAAACATCATTTTAAAAAGGGCTATGCAAACATGGCCAATAACTTTCATTCTAATGATGTGCAAAATGATTTGGGCACAAAACAAATTTTGTTGTTAGAAAACTTGCAGACTTCACTATTTACAGTGTAGACCCTCTAAACTAAGTTTGGGGGATGTGATCTTTCAAGAAATGCAGACCAAACTGTTGTTGTTTGTTTACTTACACAGCATGTCTTGTAGAATTAACTGGAGTCACCAACAACAGCATAGTGCAGTCATATCTCAAGTCTAATAACAGAAGACAGGAAAAGATCAGTAAAGAAACAACTTCCCCAAACCAAAGCACAAATAAAACAATAAGTAAAACAGGCTGATCTAAAGTATGATTAAAGTTCAGCCTGATTAATATAAATGTCACTGACAGTTGCTAATATATTGGAAAACCAAAATACTTACCACTGAGTTTATGTCTTTCTGTCCAACAGCAGGAGTGCTGGTCCCGAGCCTCAAAGACAGTAAGAAGCAAGCAGAGGGAGAAAAAACAGAACATTTTTCAGAAACTGATTTGATCCTTAATGGCTGTGCAATTATTGTAACATAGAGCTTGCTTATGTTGTTAAATAAAGTCTAGATTTGACATTAATAGATGCCACAGATGTTCAAAAGCTGCCACAAAGCATGAAAAAAAATGGACGTCTCTGAAAACGTCAGAGCATTTTTGCAAATATGTGATGTCTTGATAAATTGAGCAGATATTTGAACTTTACACAGCTACATTGTTGCCTGAAAATATCTTAAAAGTTTATTTTGTGACCCAGAAAAAGTAATAAGTTTTTTAGCCGCGCTCCTCCGCCATTGCTATGCTTACACAGGCTCTGACAACCAGCCAACAAATGTGATCCTCCTTTTCCCCAGACTACCCTTTCTGGGTCACAAAATAACCTACACATCTACATTTTCAGGCGAGAATGTAGCTGTGTAATGCTCAAATATCTACTTAATTGATCAAAATATCACATATTTGCAAAAGTGCTTCCACGTTTTCAGAGAGCTCTGTTATCCACCAGCATGATAGCTGACCGGGAGGTCAAGGCTCGATAGAGTCCACGCCCACAGCTAACTCCTGGTAGTCTTTTCAATCCCCCTGCACTCCTTTGCTACTCAGGTTAAACATGATATATATATATATAATTAGTTAGTTAGTTAGTTATGGCTATGGATTGAAAATACCCCCCACGCCCAACGGCTGCACCTCCCAAAGAATTTTGTCTGGGCTCTTATTTCACTTTTTTATTTCAAACAATCAACAGAAAATTTCACTGACATAGTTTTATGTAATGTTTTTAAGGCTGTGGTGTTAATTTTTAAGTAACATGAGCCCAGTGGCAGCAGCAACGCTAGGCTAACACTAACTAGCTAGCAAGATTATAAACCTGGTGCTAAACTAAGAGAAGCCACAAAATCAGTTTGACTAAGAGTAAACATTTACTCACCAAGTCAGTGTATCAGGTAAAGATTCACAGCAATGAAAACAGTAATATCTTGAGCTGACACTTTTCCAGGTTTGCTCAACATATTCCATAACAAATGCTGGCACCATGAACATGCGGACTGATCCAAGAGGGAGGAGGACGGTAGTGACGGGGCATTTTCAAAACACATCTTTCATCCTTCCGCACTGAGAAGCAAAACTTCCATCTTACTTAGTTTCTCTAAGTTAAGACAACTCAAATAAACTGAGTTTATCAGCATTTTTGCATAAAAAGTACTGGTAACTTATTTAAATCGAGTTCTGATAACAAATTGATAAAAACTGAGTTCAACCTATTTAATATTTTTAATTAAACACAATATTACATTTTACAGTGCAGAGAGGTAGGGGAGAGAGAGAGAGAAAGCAAAAACACAAGTGTAGCCTTGTGAGGCCAGCTAGGCAGGCACGGGGACCATGACAGTACCCACCCCCCCAAAATGACCTTTAAATTTGGTAAATATTTTTACGTTTGTTTGAAAGGTACTTCGGTTTTATTTTGAAATCCATGCTTTTATTCTGAAACAACAAACTGGCGTAAAACCGTTAAAGGGCTGTTAGTAACGTTTGTTATGGTATTAATATTGCTGGTTTTGTTTTGCTCCTAGCTCTTACGGTGTCTTCACTGAATGTTTCAATAAAAACCTTTCCAATAAAACCTCTGTGAAGCATCAGTATAAGAGACCATCATTCAGCCAGGGATGCTACAGTAAGAGCTTCAGCCTCACGAGTTTCACCTGACTGCCAAAGTCTATGATGAGAGAAGAGGGATTCATTGTGATGGTCTAAATGTGACACTCGCTCAAAATGGAAGCATCTCAGATATTAACTGCAGAAGCAGAAGGCTCAGATCAAATAAAAGACATCTGTCGAGCAAGCAAGGATGAGGAACTTCGCAGATCTGATCGCCCAAGAAATCCCACGGAGAAGATGCTTGCATTTCAGAGAGAGGAGGCACACAAAAGGGAGAAGTGGCTCATGCACCTTTATGATCAATGGAAGATCCAGGCACGTAAGGCAAGAAATCAGCTAAAGCTTGACATTCCAGAGAGTGAAATCGCAGCTCTCATTGATATCTTAGAGAAATGCATGAATGATATTACGGACATTTGTGTACAAATCAGAGATCACCTCACACCATCCAGTGAAACGAGACGTCGTGTTGATGCATGTGAGGGCGTAACAAAGGACATTATTAAAATTGCATATGAAAGAATATCAGGCATAGACGAAGACTATGATAGTGAAGCAGTCAAAGAACGCCTTCGTGAGCTCCTTAACAGACACTATGCTCATTCCATATATGGATCCACAGTTTCACCTCCAAGTCAACACACTATAGACTCCATTGTCGCAGTAAAAAGAGCAGATGCTGCAGCAGAATTAGCAGCAAAGGAAGCAGAATATGAGTTGTTATTGGCAGAAGGAAAACAAAAAGAAAGGATCCAGCTCTTAGTAGAGCAACAGAAAAGGGATCTTGAAGCTCAAAAACATGAACTAGAAAGACTAAGAGCTGAAAAGGATATAAGCAGCACGAGCAAGAATGTCAATTTACAACCAAGACGTAATGCAGGAGGGCAGCTTGTGCTCTGCTAACAGCAAACTAAGGAACCAGGAACATATGCACCCACATCAAGCTGTGTCTCTGGCTCCAGTTCAGCATCTCATAAGATTTCCAGCTTCACCTCCACAGACAGATGTGTCCCACTTAGCTCAAGCAGTACAAGACAGCATAGCCATGAACAGACTTCCAATGCCAGAGCCACCTGTATTCACCGGCGACCCAATCCAGTTCATTGAATGGAAATCTTCATTCATATCCCTCATAGATAAAAGGAACATATGTTCAGCTGACAAACTGCATTACTTGAGAAGATATGTGGGAGGTCCTGCACAAAAGACACTTGATGGTATCTTTTACAGGGAGGATGATGAAGCGTATAAGGATGCATGGGATCGCCTTAATAGCAGGTACGGTCAACCATTCATCTTGCAGAGAGCTTTCAGAGAAAAACTAGCTAGCTGGCCAAAGATCCACTCAAAGGATGCAGAACAACTCAGAGCATTCGCCGACTTCCTACATGCATGTCAGCAAGCCATGCCTCATATTAAAGGGCTGGACATTCTGAATGACTGTGAAGAGAACCAAAAGCTGGTCCAAAAGTTACCTGAGTGGGCAGCTTCAAGGTGGAACTGCAAGGTGACCCAGTTTATGAAGGACAGACAGGAATTTCCAGCCTTTCAGGACTTTGTCAACTTCATGTCATTAGAAGCAGAGATTGCCTGTAACCCAGTAACTTCCCTCCATGCATTATGTTTATCAGACTTACCTGCAGAGAAACATCATTTGAAAGAAAGGAGAAAAATAAATCTACTGTTCTCCATACACAGACACTTACAGAGAATGAGAAGAATGTACCATCCAAGACAAGCTTAAAGCCCCCTTGTACGTTCTGTCATGATAACAAACACCGCCTACATAGTTGTCCAGAGTTTAAAGGAACACCTCTGGAAGAGAAAAGAAAGTATGTAAGGGAAAACAAACTCTGCTATGGTTGTCTCTGGAAAGGCTTGTCTATGCTCTGCTTGACACCCAGAGTGACACTGTGTTTATTGATGAAGATATTAGTCGTAGCTTGACAACCAAGACCTATCCTGTCAGGCTAAAGCTAACAACCATGATCGGAAAGGACACAGTAACACACAGTGAAAGAGTCTCAGGTCTCAGAGTGCGTGGCTATACCTCCACAAATCACATTGATCTCCCTCCTGCCTATACCAAAGACTCCATACCAGTGAATCGAAGGCACATTCCTACCAGTGAAACGGCGAGGCATTGGAATCATCTCAAAGCAATAGCAGATGACATTCTGCCACATTTAGACTGTGAAGTTGGTCTTCTAATAGGCTATAACTGCTCACAGGCACTAGCACCAAGACAGGTCATCCTAGGAAGAGATAATGAACCTTATGCAGTCCGCACAGACCTAGGATGGAGCATCATAGGCTGCTCACCACCTCACCTTGAATCTCCTCCTGTCGCCAACATATGCCATAGAGTAACTGTCAAAGAGCTTCATCCAGTGACGCCATCCGATGCCATTAAAGTACTTGAGTCTGACTTTAAGGAAATCAGCAAGGACAGCAGAACAGTGTCTCAAGATGACATCCTCTTCCTCAATATGCTAAAGGAAAGCATTTACATGAACGCCCATGGTCACTATGAGATGCCTCTCCCTTTTAAAGAGAGACCCTACCTTCCCAACAACAAGCAGTTAGCTAATATCCGGCTCAACCATCTCAAACGAAAGCTGCTGAACAACAAGAACTACAAAACTCAAAACGTTTTTGAATGAGGTAATTAAAAACAATGATGCTGAAGAAGTTCTCTGTGAAGAGAAGGAAGGTGAAACATGGTATATTCCACACCACGGAGTTTATCATTCCAAAAAACCAGAGAAGCTCAGAGTGGTTTTTGATTGCTCGGCTAAGTACAAGGGAACTTGCCTAAATGATCATCTCCTGTCAGGCCCAGATTTGACAAATACGCTAACTGGTGTTCTTATCAGATTTCGACAGAACCATGTTGCTCTGATGTGCGACATTGAAAGGGTGTTTCATCAGTTTCATGTGCGTGAAGCGGATAGAGACTACCTACGTTTCCTGTGGTGGAAGGATGGAAACTTCAGTGTGGAGCCGCAGGAATTCCGTATGAAAGTTCACCTTTTCGGTGCTGCATCTTCACCGGGATGTGCCAACTATGGGTTAAAACATCTAGCTAAGGAGAACGAGAGCCTGTTTCCTCTGGGCTCCCAATTCATTATGAGAGACTTCTATGTGGATGATGGTGTCACAAACATAGCAGATGTAGATGAGGCTATTCAGCTTGCAAAAGAAGCCCAAAGGCTCTGTGCTATGGGTGGTCTGCGACTACACAAATTTGTGTGTAACAATGCAAAGGTGCATGAGAGTATAGCACCATCTGAGCATGCCACTGAAGTAAAGGCTCTTGATCTTGCCTTTAGTGATTCATCGCTGGAAAGAGCCTTAGGAATCCACTGGCACATTGAGTCAGACAGTTTCAGGTTCCATACCCGTTTGAAGGACCAACCAGAAACCAGGCGTGGTATACTATCCACTGTTGCCTCTCTTTATGACCCACTTGGGCTTATTGCTCCTTTCCTGCTAACTGGGAAAAGGGTTCTTCAAGAAATGTGTAGGCATGATACAGGTTGGGATGACCCATTCATCAGTAAACTGCAACCAGTCTGGAGATCCTGGAAGAGTGATCTGGCAAATTTGGATAAAATCACCATACCCCGATGCTATGTACCAGCTGACTTTGGAAAGGTCACAAAGAGAGAGCTACATCACTTCTCTGATGCAAGCACGTATGGTTATGGCCAGTGCTCCTATTTGAGACATGTGAATGAAAATGGAACTGTTCATTGTGCTCTGATTATGGCAAAGTCCAGAGTTGCTCCAATCAAAGCTGTGACCATCCCCAGGTTAGAACTGACTGCTGCTGTTGTATCAGTTGCAGCAAGCAATACTCTAAAGGAGGGTAATTAAGTCCACTTTAATTGGGGGTCACGTGGCCAAGCCTTAAGATGGCAGCTTAGCGCGGTCGCTCTCAGGACAGTGTACAAACTTTCCATAAAAAAAACCCTTGTATAGGCTGTTAGTGTTGTCTGGAATATACGGCACTGACATGTCAAAAGCTTCATCTGTGAAACAGTGTGAAATCTTTACCCGAAGACGCAAGACAGGCGCTATACCATCAACGTCCGACACAGATGCTAACATGGCTAGCATAGCCGAAGTTTTGGATGAACTCAAATCACTCCGGTCGGATTTTGGAGCCAAGTTGGACAGCATCGATATAAGACTGACTGGGATGGCGAGTGCTGTGACTGCACTGGAGGTTAAAGTCTCGGAGGTAAAGCAAGACATATTGAACCAGGGGGCTCATATCGAAGAGGCCGAAACCCGCATTGCCGAAGTTGAAAGCACACTTGAGAAAACAGAAACGTCACTGAACTCGGCTATCAAACGAATCGCACTTCTTGAAGCCAAAACAGATGATTTGGAAAACCGCGGACGACGAAAGAACCTGCGCATCTTCGGCATAAAAGAGGGAGCAGAGGGGCAACAATCACTCTTCGACTTTATTAACGTCATGCTACCTAAGTGGCTGGGGCTAGCCCCCGACAAGTCATTCACACTGGAACGAGTGCATCGCACGCTAGCCTCCGGGAAACCAAACCAGAGCAGAGCGGTGCTTATTCGTTTCTTAAAATTTCAAGAGAAGGAACTGGTATATCGGGAAGCAAGAAAACAACAAATTACACATGATGGGGCCAAGATCACATTTGCACAGGATCTGTCTGCGGAGACGGTTCGGATCCGACGGGGATTTCACCCGGTTGTCAAACCGTTTATTGATATCAATGCCTTCCGTGGATTCCAGCACAACCCATGCAGACTCAGGATCCTGTACGGTGGAAAGATCCACCTCTTCTCAACACCTCAAGAAGCCGAAAAATTCTACAAGAATCTGCCGAAGGAAACAGCAGAGGATGCTCATCACCAGTGAGTCGGTTAAACAACAGGTTAACCATTAAGACACTACATAAGACTGCCTCTGCTTCAACATAACCGACCAGTAATTGAGTCACTGATAAGAGACACATAAAACTTTGAGTTCGAATTTATGTGGGACTTATGTTAACATAACTGGGCGTTTTTAAACGCATATTCGTTCTAAGTTTGATCGCAATCGTTTTTGGGTTGTATATTAACAGCTGAACCTCAACTAAGTCTTTTTTTTGTTTTGTTTTGTCCTACCAAGGGTAAACTTTACTTTATTATGGGGGAAAAAATCAGTATCATTATATGGTTAGTATACACTGTCTGATTTATGGGGTTTTGGAGAGGTCGCGTTGACTAGTTACTCCTCAGTGATGTGGATTAACGCCCTCCAAATAATTTGTTCAAGGGAGGGGGGAGACATTTCCAACAAGGAAATGCAAATGTTCAATCAGGAATTGTTTACAAGTTCTTTATCTGGTATGTGTGAGTGTGTGAATGTATGTGCAAACCCGCTTCTTCAATTTTTCCTTTACTTTGTTTATTCAAGTAAACAGTCTGACAATATCTTATGGAGAGGACAACTAAAGAAAACATTTTGAACGTTAACATTACGACCTGGAACGTTAGGGGGATACGGAAGTTAGTTAAACTGAAACAAGTATTAAACCGACTAAAACATTCTAACTCTAGAATTATTTTCCTACAAGAATCTCATCTTACTGCATCAGAGATACATTTATTAACCAAAAGATGGCAGGGTCAGGTATATTACTCTTCTTTTACTAGACATGCCAGAGGGGTCATTACTCTTATACATAAGTCAATCCCATTTCAAACTACGAGGGTGATTACAGATCCAAACGGGAGATATGTAATTGTGCAGGGCCGTATCTCCATGTTAGAAATAAACCTGATAAATATCTATGGCCCCAACGAGGATAACCCATCCTTCTATGAAAATCTATTTCTCACAACATCAACCTTGGAGGGCCTTTATATCATAGGAGGGGACTTCAATTGCGCCCTGGACCCTAACCTGGATAGGTCGTCTCAAACTGACACTACTCATACCCAGACTAGAAAAATACTTTTTAACTATATGAAAGATTTGAGAATAAATGAGGTCTGGAGAACAAGGAATCCAAATAACAGGGAATTTTCATGTTATTCTAGTTCGTATCGAAGTCATTCGCGGATAGACTACTTTCTTATCTCTACAGAGTTACTACCTTGTGTTGAGAACTGTTGGTATAACAGTATTGTGATTAGTGATCACGCAGCAGTATGTCTATCAGTTAGATTGGGTGAAGTTGATCAAGGTGTAAAGCGATGGAGGATGCAAACATTTTTGTTAAAGGACCCATCATTTGTCAAATTTATAGAAACTTGCATTGATCAATATTTTCAAATAAATAAAGATGAAACCACTGCTAGTATTAGGTGGGAAGCATTTAAAGCTTACATAAGAGGGGAAATTATAAGCTATAGTGGCAACAAGAGTAAGCAATATAACCAAGAATTAAAATCGTTGGAAAGGCAAATTAAATCTAATGAAACAGAATTTTACCAGAGCAATGATCCCACTAAACTAAACAATCTGACTATTCTAAGAGCCAGGTATGATAAATTAACAGCAGAGAAAGTGGCAAAAAGTTTAATGTGGACTAAACAATTATTTTATGACCAAGGAGAGAAGGCAGGAAAATTATTGGCCTGGAGGATAAAAAAGATGCAAGCAGAAAAGGCCATCACCCACATAAAGTCCAAATCGGGTATTATAACAACAGACCCTTTAAAAATAAACGAAAATTTCAGAGAGTTTTATCAATCTTTATACCAGTCTGAATATACAGGAAACAGAGAAACACAAGATGCATTTCTTGATCAGTTAAAATTTCAAACCCTCTCAGAAGAGGATAAAACAGCCCTTGATAGTCCTTTAACAATAAAAGACCTGTCAGAAGCCATAGACGACCTGAATAGCGGTAAAACGCCTGGTCCTGATGGACTTCCAATGGAATTCTATAAAACATTTAAAAATAAATTAATGCAGCCACTTCTTAACATGTATGAGGAGTCATATAAGTCCGGAGTACTCCCAGACTCACTGAGATTAGCTACAATAACCCTTTTATTGAAGCCAAATAAGCCTCCGACTGAATGCTCCTCTTATAGGGGAATTAGTCTTATGGGATGTGATACGAAGATTTTATGTAAAGCACTCTCTAGGAGACTAGATAAATATGTGCCTAATTTGATAACAGACGATCAACAAGGTTTTGTTAAAACGAGACAAGGCTATCATAATATAAGACGTGTCCTCAATGTACTTTATGAGAAAAACAATAGGGAGGACACTGCGCTGCTATCACTAGATGCGTGCAAAGCCTTCGATAGAATAGAATGGAATTATCTCTTGCAGGTGCTCCCCAGATATGGACTAGGTGAAACATTCCTGAAATGGATCCGATTATTGTATACACATCCAACAGCACAAGTTTTAACTAATAATAACGTATCAAAACCCTTTAATTTACAGCGATCAACCAGGCAGGGCTGCCCTCTGTCGCCAATTCTCTTTGTGTTAGCAATAGAACCTCTGGCCATAGCTGTGAGAGCACATGCAGGGATATCAGGGATAAGAATTGGAGGAAGAGACCATCTAATTTCTTTATTTGCAGATGATATTATATTTTTTTTGACTAATCTGAAAGATAGTATCCCTAATTTAGTAACGTTAATAAAAACATTTGGAGAATTTTCAGGATACAAAATTAACAAATCTAAATCAGAATTAATGTTTCTTAATGAAGAAGAAAGAAGAAGCCCTGTGGTGGCCACCCCATTTAAAACAACTACAACAGGCTTTAAATATTTAGGCATTAGGATCACCCCAAGCCTCAAGGACATAACCTCAATAAATTATGATCCCCTTGTAGAAGAGGTCACGGAAATGCTAAACCGTTGGGCAAATCTGCCTGTATCTATGATAGGCCGGATAAATATCCTGAAAATGACGATTTTACCCAAATTTTTATATTACTTCCAAACACTTCCGTTGCCTCTACCAACTTCATTTTTTGACAGTTTAAACAAACTATTTAACCAATTTATTTGGAATAATAAGAAGGCAAGGCTCCGCTTACAACTACTTTACTTGCCCTATGAAAGAGGAGGTCTCCAAGTCCCCAACCTCAGATGGTATTATATGGCTGCCCAACTAACATCAGCCACCCATTATTTCTGCCCAACAACACCTCCAGCCTGGGTTGACATTGAGCAAAAATCTGTTCCAGATCTTCCCTTACGCACCTTTCTATATTCTTCAGACACTAAGACATTAAGAAAAAATACAAGGAACCCTTTCCTGAAAAATACAATTATAATTTGGCATGCAGCTCATAAATATGTGGGCGATCCTCCATCGCTTTCGCAATTTACCCCTATTTGGGGAAATGAAAAGTTCACACCTGGTAAAAGTGATGGAGGTTTTAAAATATGGAAAAATAAAGGCATTCAAAAAATTAAAGACCTATATGCAGACGGCATGCTGCTCACATTTGATCAGTTATGTAAAAAATATTTAATACCCCCAAAGCACTTTTTTAAATATTTACAATTGAAAAACTATTTGTCATCAAAACTGCAAAGGATGGCTGAACTTCCACCATTGACAAAAATAGAGGAGGTATGCATTAAGAATACAAAAGGGAAAGGTTTCCTCTCTATATATTATAATTTACTGATGCTTTCCTCCAAAGACTCAGCAGCAGATAAGCTGGATGCTTGGAGAAGGGAGATCCAAGAGGACATAGATGAAAATGACTGGAACCAGGCTTGCTTAAAAGCACAAAAACAAACAATAAACACACGCTTTAAACTACTGCAATATAAATGGCTCATGAGAACCTATATAACACCTGTAAAGCTTCATCATATGTCCAATGATATTCCGGACATCTGTACTAAATGTTTAGTTGATAAAGGAACTCTTCTTCACTGTCTATGGGAGTGTCCTAAAATCCAGGACTTTTGGAAGGATGTTATCAAATATCTGTCCAAAGTGTTTAAGGTAAAAATCCCTTTAAAAGGAAAACTCTGTGTACTTGGAATATATCCAAGGGAATTTAAGCAATCGGGAAAAAAAACTAAATTACTGGACTATGGACTACTTCAAGCCAGAAGAGCCATTGCGCTATGTTGGAAGAGTATGGATGCTCCCTCCATGGGACTCTGGAAGAAGGAAATTGCAAACTCTCTAGGCCTGGAAAGACTAACATATATTGCCAAGGGCAAACAATGGGACTTTGTGAATATGTGGAAGCCATATATGGATATTTTAGGGAGTGGAGGTGAAGGACATTTATGAAAAAGAAGGAAAAGAAGAAGGGAAGGAAGGGAAAATCTTGTCTATCCTATCCCATTGTATTTTTGTATTACTGTGAGAACTATGCTCATTTCTACATTTGAATGTGATGTAGGCAGGTTTGATGTATGTATGGATGAGTGAATGAGAGGGTGTTCAACATTTGTTTGTATTGTACTATAAAAAATTTCAATAAAAATATATGGGAAAAAAAAATACTCTAAAGGAAGAACTGGGAATTTCAGGGATTGATGAATACTTCTGGACAGACTCCAAGGTTGTACTGGGGTACATTAACAACGAGGCACGTCGCTTCCACACATTTGTATCAAATAGGATTCAGAAAATACATCTCAGTACAACTCCTCAGCAGTGGTGATATATTTCTACTGACAAGAATCCTGCAGACCTTGCATCGAGAGGTTCTAGTGCAAGCAAGCTTCTGACATCGAACTGGTTTACTGGACCCAAGTTCTTATGGGAGAAAGAGGTATCACCAGAGGTAGAGGTAATCCCAGAAATCCCAGTTGGGGACCCTGAAGTTAAAAGGGTTCAAGCACTAAATTTGGAGTCTGCAGAACAAGTGACTCTTTCAGACCGCTTGTCGAAGTTTTCTTCATGGTGTAAGGTCAAACAAGCTGTCGCGCGACTTCTTCGCTGAGCCAAGAGTGACAAGTCAACAAGTCACAGCACAGTTCAGGAGCAAGAGGATGCACAGCGCATCATTATAAGAGATTTACAGAGACGAGTGTATCCAGATGAGATCCAGCTACTTAGTAATGGCTTACAACTTTCACGCCAGAGTAAACTGTTTCGATTGGATGCCTTTCTTGACAAAGATGGAATCCTCAAGGTGGGAGGAAGACTGAAAAATGCATCTCTCCCTGCCTCTCAGAAACATCCAATGATCATTCCAAAGGACCACCACATAACGAGGATGATAATAGCTCATCATCATGAACAGGTTAAACACCAAGGAAGGGGTATAACCATCAACGAGATCAGATTAAATGGATACTGGATCCCAGGAATGAACAGAGCTGTTGCATCTTATGTGCATCAGTGTGTCAAATGCAGGAAACTCAGGGGATCAGTGGAGGAGCAGCGAATGGCAGACCTGCCATCTGAGCGGGTGGATCCATCTCCACCTTTCACTTATTGCGGAATGGACTGTTTTGGGCCATTTTTTACAAAGCAAGGGCGTAAGGTGAATAAACGTTATGGTCTGCTTTTCACATGCCTTTGTTGTAGAGCAATTCACATTGAAATGGTGAATGATATGTCAGCAGATGCCTTCATTAATGGCCTCCGATGTTTTGTTTCCATAAGAGGAGCAGTACGACAAATAAGATGTGACCAAGGAAGCAATTTTGTTGGAGCTAAGAATGAAATGTATAATGCTCTGAAACAGATGGATGTCAATCGTCTTATTGCATTCTTGGCTCAGAGGCAGTGCGACTTCATTATGAATGCTCCCCATTCAAGCCATGTTGGAGGTGTCTGGGAGAGACAGATCAGAACAGTAAGAAATGTACTTCGGTCCACTCTTTCACTCTCACCTGGAAGATTAGATGATGCCTGTTTGAGGACATTGTTTTATGAAGCAATGTCTATTGTGAACAGCCGTCCACTCACTGTGGATAACCTGAATGATCCAAATGGTCCAGAACCGCTGACTCCTAATCACCTACTCACTATGAAACCCACTGGAGCCTTACCACCTCCTGGGACGTTCATCAGAGAAGACATGTATGCTCGTAAGAGATGGCGTCATATCCAGTATCTAGCAGAGCAATTCTGGAACCGCTGGAGAAGAGAGTATCTCTCTAATATTGCCACTATACAACGTTGGCATATTTCTAGAAGAAATCTGAAAGTTGGTGACATAGTCATCGAAAGGATGGATGATCTGCCACGGAACGAGTGGAGATTAGCCAGAGTTGAAGAATCAGTCGCTGATAAAGATGGGCTTGTGAGGAAAGTTAAGATTCGTCTTGGAGACCAGAAAATGAAAAGGGAGGGTCAATGTTCTGGCAAGCCATCCATTTGTGGCCAGATGGGCTACTCGCCTTTCTTTTTCTCTCTCCTTTCTTTTTCTCTCTCGCTCGCTCTCTCCTGCGCTCGCTCTCTTCGCCGCGCAGCTAGGTTGATTGGGAGCCCACCTGCGTATTGATTGCAGGGCGGCATTAGCCCGTATAAAGCAAGCCGGTGTTTTTGTTTGATCATTCCTCCCATGCATTCGGCACAAAGCAGCAGTAAATGCTGGCCCACTGCGACGGACTGATCAGCAGGAGTCAATCATATGACAGCTACAGGTACACTCTTAACCTCAGATTCCCTTCGAGCACTGGAATTTGTGTTAATAGTTTTGCGGCCTGTTGTAGCACGGCAGTTGGTTTTATTCCGGCGTTGCGGAGAGAGGTGCTCGTGTTATCCCCACCAGTGAGAGTATAGCGCCTCCGTTCCTGGGGTAAGCTGTTAAAACGACTTTTATTAGCATTTATAGCTATAAGAGTCTAAGGCTATATTTATCTGTTTTAGGGTTTGACTGCTGCATTCGCCTCTCCGTGGCAGATCGCCCTACCTAAACTGGAAGAGTGAAACGCCTTCCCAGCCGCTGGTGTGAGGACTCCTCCTCAGTGGAGCCTGCTGTCTTGTCTTGTCTTGTCTTGCCTTGTTTCGTCTTATTTTGTTTTTATTAAGTCGGCTTACCTTTTTCTGGTTCGCCTGGTTTTATTCTATTTTTATCCTGGACTGTTGCTCGTACCCACGCTTCTGTGATCGGGCTGAAGCGACCCTCTGCCCGAGTGTCGTGCTGGACTTTAAATCGCCTCAGTTGCCGGTCTCAGCCGGTGAGGAGCCAGACCGGCTTGCGATCGAGGATAATTACTACCAGCACGAGTGATAGTTTGACCCGTGGGGTATAAGCCTTCCTGTGTGTGTGTGTGTGTGTGTGTGTGTTTCCTTTTATTAAAGTGTGTTTTAGTTTTTTATGATCTGTAGCGAGCCTGACGCTCAGTGTCCTTTTATTCCTTTAACATATTTTTCTGTGTTTAATTTCAGCGAACGGAGGACGTGCCAGTGGCCCTGGGACCTCAGGTGGTGGGTCGTTTTCACACTTTCTTTTGTACAGCACCGGGTGGGCTGCAGTGATTTTCTTTGTGTGATTTTCTTTTGGGTCCACGGCTGCTGGTAAGTCCGAGTTCCCTGATTGTTTTATTTTCCCTTAGGACACTGTCAACAATGACGCTACATCTTGGGTTTTAATATTTTATTTATTTTTATTATAAATAAAACTGTTATAATATTGGAGCCAACCTGCCTCATAGTGCATCCTTGAATCTGTGCGGCCTCCTTTTATTTTTTTTTATTTATTCTTCTTAAATACATTTCCTGGGGGTGAAATTCCCCTAGGTGGCGTATCATTTTATTACTTTTTATCTAACCCCGCCGACCACTTGGTCACATATTGTTGAACAACCCATTCAGAAACTGATCTTGCTTTTAGAGGCTGTCTAAGACAACGACTATATCCTTTATTGTATGAAGACTTGTGGACATTACCTGCAGGCTCATGCATGGATAATTCTTTGTTTTCGTTATGTAAAAGGCCTTGTGGTTAAGGTCATTTGTTTTTAAAAATCATTCGTGTTATGGTTCTCCCTTTTGTTAAAACACTCGTGATTTGGTGGGAGTGTAAATGACCTTTAAATTTGGTAAATATTTTTACGTTTGTTTGAAAGGTACTTTGGTTTTATTTTGAAATCCATGCTTTTATTTTGAAACAGGAAACTGGCGCAAAACCGTTAAAGGGCTGTTAGTAACGTTTCTTTTAGGATATGGTAAATAGTGTGCCTTAAAGTGAAAAATATGTACGTTTCCTTTGCCAATTAGTACCTGGCTGACAGTGGCACAAGGTTTGTTAATGTTTCCTTTAACGGAATAAGTTACATGCAATCAAAATGTCGTTTAATAGAGTTTATGTTGTTAACCTTGACCTTGACCTTTATGTGTAGTTGTAAGTTAGTGAGGTGATATAATGAATTGAGTGATGTAAATTTGATGTATATGCTATATGTGAGGAGGAGAAATTTGTTTCCTTTGATGTTATGGTATTAATATTGCTGGTTTTGTTTTGCTCCTAGCTCTTACAGTGTCTTCACTGAATGTTTCAATAAAAACCTTTGCAATAAAACCTCTGTGAAGCATCAGTATAAGAGACCATCATTCAGCCAGGGATGCTACACACCCCCCCCCCCCCCCCCCTCAACGGGAGCCTCCCGGCGACCCACCAGGCTTACCCGGATGCCTGCGATGGAAGTCCCGAAGCATATTCTTATCCAGAATAGCCGCCCGAGGCACCCAGGAACGTTCCTCGAGCCCGTAGCCCTCCCAGTCCACCAGGTACTGAAAACCCCTGCCCCGGCGCCGGGAGTCCATGATGCGGGTGATGTTGTAAACCAGCTGACCATCCACGAGCCAGGGGAGAGGCGGGGCCCTGGCAGGAGGGCACAGCAGGCTGGAGAGCACCGGCTTGACCTGGGACACATGGAAAACATTGTGAATTCGCATGTTGCGTGGTAGTTTGAGGCGAACAGACACAGGGTTGACAACGGAGTCTATGGGAAAGGGGCCAATTAACCAATTACACTCGGCCCGCAACGGCACAAAACGGGTGGACAGCCATACCTGTTGACCGACGGAGTATTCAGGGGCCGGTGTCCGGTGACGGTCAGCGAGGGCTTTGTTGCGCTCCTTAGTGCGGAGTAGAGCGGCCCGAGTAGCACGCCAGGCACGGCGGCACCTGCGGAGGTGAGCCTGTACAGAGGGGACAGAGTGCTCACCTTCGACAGCTGGGAGAAGAGGTGGTTGGTAGCCCAGGGAAGCCTCAAAGGGTGACTTGCCTGTGGTGGTAGAGGTGTGGCTGTTGTGGGCGTATTCGATCCACGGTAGTTGTTCACTCCAGGTTGATTGATTGTGGGAGGCAACACAGCGGAGGGCAGCTTCCAATTCCTGGTTAGCCTGTTCGGATTGTCCGTTGCTCTGCGAGTGGAAACCGGAAGAGAGCCTGACCTTGGCCCCTAGTGCGGTGCAGAACTCCTTCCAAACTCGGGAAGTGAACTGTGGTCCTCTGTCCGAGACGACGTCCTCGGGGATCCCGTGGAGCCTGAATACATGTGAGGTGAGGAGCCGAGCCGTCTCCAGAGCAGTGGGGAGTTTAGGAAGGGCGATAAAGTGTGTGGCCTTACAGAAACGGTCAATGATGGTTAGTATAGCTGTCTTACCTGCCGAGGGAGGCAGTCCAGTGACGAAGTCCAGAGCGATGTGTGACCATGGTCGGCCTGGCGTAGGGAGAGGTAGAAGGCGGCCCGACGGAGGTTGGTTCGACAGCTTGTTCTGGGCGCAGGTCGGACAGGCGGACACAAACTCCCTGGTGTCCTTTGCCATGGCGGGCCACCAGAAGTAGCGTCGAAGGAAAGACAGGGTGCGGAGGACCCCGGGGAGACATGAGAAACGGGCAGTGTGAGCCCACTGGAGTACCTGGGAGCGGACAGCCGAAGGGACGAAGAGGCGGCCAGTCGGACCGGTCCCAGGATCCGGTTTAGTCTCTTGTGCCTCCTGAATGAGGGATTCAATCTCCCAGGAAACAGCTCCAATAACACAGGCCGTCGGCAGAACGGGTTCGGGGTTCGGGGTCCGACTCCTCCTCCGTGGTGGAAAATTGCCGACGTCCGGCTACACGTTGCGGGATCCTGGCCTGTAAGTGATGGTGAAATCAAAGCGAGCAAAGAACAACGCCCACCTGGCTTGCCGAGAATTGAGACATCTGGCCGAGCGGATGTACTCCAGGTTCTTGTGATCCGTCCAAACAATGAACTGGTGAACAGCTCCCTCCAGCCAATGTCTCCATTCCTCCGGGGCGAGTTTTATGGCCAAGAGTTCCCGATCCCCGACGTTGTAATTGTTTTCTGCAGGCGAGAGAAGAAAGCACACGGGTGAAGCTTACCATCCTCCTGTTGCGAGAGAACCGCCCCCACCCCGGCGTCGGAAGCGTCAACTTCCACCACGAACTGCCGTGTGAGGTCCGGCTGCCGGAGGATGGGTGCAGAGGAAAACCTCTCCTTGAGCTGGGCGAAGGCTCGCTGAGTGGCAGGATCCCACTGAAAAGGAACTTTTGGAGAGGTTAGCTTAGTGAGAGGGAGAGCGACCTTACTAAAAGTCGCAAACGAATCTCCTGTAGAAATTGGCGAATCCCAGAAAACGTTGGGGGGGACTGGCTATTCCACCACCGCACGCACCTATCGTAGATTCCCCCTCTCGATGACATAGCCCAGGAAAGCTACTGCAGACACGTGGAACTCACACTTCTCCCCCTTTACAAAAAGCCGGTTCTCCAAGAGGCGTTGCAGGACCTGTCTCACATGCACCTGATGCTCCGCGAGTGTCTTAGAGAAAACAAGAATATCATCCAAGTACACAAAGACACAGCGATTAACAAAGTCACGAAGCACCTCGTTTACCATGGTTTGAAAAACCGCGGGAGCATTGGTGAGGCCGAAAGGCATAACAAGGTACTCAAAGTGCCCCCGGTGAGTATTGAAAGCCGTCTCCCACTCACCCCCCTCCCTGACGCAAAGGTGGTAGGTCCAGCTTTGTAAAAACAGTCATGCCCCGGAGCAGCTCAAAAGCAGAGGAAAGCAGCGGGAAAGGATATTTGTTCTTGACAGTGATTAAATTAAGGCCCCGATAATCGATACACGGGCGCAACGAACCATCCTTTTTGTCCACGAAGAAGAATTCAACTGCAACCGGGGAGGAGGAGGGACGAATCAAGCCCGCAGCAAGTGACTCAGAGACGTAACGTTCCATAGCGCACAGGAGCTCAGAGGAAAGCACTTCAAGGGATCATTAACACCGCCCGAAAGATCACTGGCTGCCCTCTCCCCACACTGGAAGTTCTACACAACATCCACTGTTTTAAAAAGGCCCAAAACATCATAAAAGACACCTCACATCCAGGCCACTCCCTGTTTGAACTGTTGCTCTCAGGCAGACGGTACAGGGCAATCAGCGCAAGGACTAATAGACTCAAACACAGCTGTTATCCAACTGCAATAACACATCTGAATACTACAAAAAAAATGTCCATCACAAATTCAAATTCAAATTCAAATTTTTATTTGTCACATACACAGTCATACACAGTACCATATGCAGTGAAATGCTTGGACAACTGCTCGTGACCTAAAGAAAAAAAGAAAAGGCTATGAATAAGATAGGAAAGAAATATGAAAATAAAAAAGGGTAAATTTAACCAGGAAGGAATAAAATAAAATAAAATATAAAAAATTAAGTTAAGAATGAGATAACTGTACAACACAAATTAGAATGAAGGGTAAATTTAACTGGGAAAGAATAAGATAAAATATATAAATTAAAGTTGAAAATAAGATAACTGTACAACAAAATACACAGTATAGAAATATATAAGAATGTATGAAGAAATATAAATATAAATATATATATACACACAATAACAGCAGCTGTACAAATATTAACTGGAAATGAGGAATATAATGTCCAGTGTTGTGCAATCCACATTATATAGTGTCTTGTGCAGTGCAAATATGCTTAAAGTGATGAAGTGAAAACAATGTCCAGAGTGTCCAGTGTGTGTAAGAACTATATGTTTGGGTCAGTACTGTGTGGTGGTGTGATTGAGAGACCGCTCACGCCACTCTTGTGTTAATCTATGCACGGTCTGAAGCATGTATGTGGGAATGTATGTGAATGTTTACTGTTACGTCTAGTATTTTAAGTATTCTATCTATTTTATTTATTGAATTTTATTGTTTTATTTATATTTTGATATTGCTAGGGATTATGCAATGATCGGGGACCATTCTTAATTTCGTTGTACCTGTGACAATGAAAATAAAGTTTCTGATTCTGATTCTGATTATCATCCAGCGATGAGAAGATCTGTGGCCCAGCCTCAAATAGTAGTCGGGAAATCAGCTGATCGCCAACAGGTGTGTGAGCCAAGGGCGGGAGCCAGCAGTGAGCTCCGCCAAGGCAGAGAGGTAGGGGAGAGAGAGAGAGAAAGCAAAAACACAAGTGTAGCCTTGTGAGACCGGCTGGGCAGGCACGGGGACCATGACAGTTATAATAAAGGTCGTCAATGTCACCGTTATCTTAGAACATACACATTAAATTTCCTTTCTTCAAACTTTCCTTCCCTAAATGTAAGTGAATTACAAAACTTTACCAGACAAGATTAAAAATATTTTAAAACTGGACATGTAAATGATGTTTACTATTAGGTCTACATTTCACATAAGCGGAGATGTTAGAATTACTAAATTACTAAAAAAAAAAAAAGAACTTCTATGCCAGAGCAATAACTGAAAAAAACAATATACAATAACACAATACAGACTTACTATCCACTAACCTATTCAGCTTCTTGTGAATGCAAATCAGCCAATCACATGCCAGAAAGAAAAAAAAAGGTGATTTAAGTGACTTTGAATGCAGCATTGCTGTTGGTGACAGATGGGCTGTTTTACGTTCTTCAGACACTCCTGATCTTCTCAAATTTTCTCAGGAATTTACAGAGAACAGTCCAAACTGAAAAGCGAAATAAACATTTCCCTGGGTAAAAATGCCTTGTTGATGCCAGAAGTCAGAGGGGAATGGCCATGCTGAAGGCAAGAGGAATTCTAAGCCAGTTTCTCAACCCATCTGATATCAGTAACCACAACACATTCAAAGTCAATTAAAAGTCGCCTTTCTTGCCCGTTCCGATGCTCGCTTTGAACTTTGAAATGAGACCACTTGGACAACAGTAATGATAAATAATTGCAAATAGGGCATGTTTACAGAATTTAATGTCATTTTTATAGAGCACCTCTTATTTTAAGAAAACATAGGCGAGACAATTTTTGAAACTAACTGCAAATTAAGCACAAAATATTTAATATCTGTATTTTACCATTTTGATAAGACATATTTCAGTACTCCAAGACACTTTTATTAGACTTTATTAGGTTAGTGGACCATAATTAAACATAACTCTGTGGCAAACGCAGCGTTCAGCAGGCCATCAAGGAAGAAGTGACGTGCATTTCTGCAGTGTAAAGATGCACAAATCATTTTCTCCTTAATCTACAGTCACACAAAGCGCCAGGAAAATCTTTGGTGATGTTCTCAGATGACTCTGACGCTTATCACCCAGTTCCTCGTGATGTCCTCCACACCATCAACCCTCTGTCCTCCTCACAGTTTCTTCCTCAGCTTGCCTTTCTTATGGCCACCCCTTCCAAAACCTGACTTTTTAACTTCTCCGAGCCACTTTTTGTTCTTGGAGCGGAGCTTCCTCATCCCCCCGCCCTGCAGGAACTGGTGCTTCTGCTTTTTCTTGCGCTGCTTCATGATCTGATCCTTTGTTTTCAGCTCCGAGCGTGCTTTGTGGTCACCGGAGCTCTGTACGTTTGGACCTCCTCGGCCACGGCCACGACCTGGAAGAGGCACGACACAACAAAGAGGTTGGAGGTTATAGCTCGCAAGCCTGGAAGAGGGACTTGAAGTATTTACCTTTAGAGTTGAGTTAAAACATGATGGCTGATGGTCTATATTTAACAGGCAGACATGTTTGTGCTATTCATTTTGATGCCTTCCTACCTCTTGCTGGCTTCCTGCCTCCTCTGCCTCTTTCTCCATCTGATCCAGATCCTGTATCATCAATCTTGTATTTTTTCTTCCACTCCTCATAACTGACATGTTGTTAAGTGATACAACATCTTCACAGTATAGCTTAACATTGTCATAGGAGTAGAGAAGAGGGTCATTAAGAGCAGCACACAGAGAAGCTTTTTGTTGGAAGGATACAAGTTCTTCCTGTTCTTCTTCTTACTGATAACCTGACCACTGTCTGTTTTGATCTTCTTCTTCTGGTCTTCTTTTCCCGTTTCTCTCACAAAACGCTTCCTCTTACGGTCCCTAAAAAAAGAAGGGGAAAAAAGACTTTAAATTATAGTTTGAAATGACCATTTTGTGGATATGAGTCAAACATAGGGAAATTTGTACCATTTCATCATTTTCTTCTGCTGGTTAAGGCGATCGCCTTCATCTCCCATGAGATCAAGGACAGCTGAAGAGGCCTGCTGTTCAAAAGCACCGCCCTCTCCACCGAGACTCAACCTGTCAACGCATAACACAGGACAAAACAGCATAAAACACAAAGCCACTCACATTTTTTAAAGAAACAGATGCAACAGTTTAATGCCTCACCCTCTCTCAGAATCAAAGTCTTTTGGTCTGTAAGGGATATAATACTCTTCATCTTTGCCTGACTGCCTCTTTTTCTTGGTCTTTGGTCGCTCTTCGCCATCTTCCTGCTGACCTCTTCTTTTACCACCTACCACCTCTGAAAACACCCCCTGGTGGAAATAGGAAGAATTACATGGTACAAAGTGACAAAACATGATACAGAGATCCTACTATCTTCCTCTTCTAGTTTGTATACAACATCATCTACATCAAAACTGCACTTTATTTTGCTTCTTCTTCATCAGACAGCATAAACAACTTTCTCATTTTGACTCAAATATTGGTTTTGAATGAAAATGATGAAACAATCCTGGGTGTTTATTCAACTTATGAGAAGGTTTTCTAATCCACCGTACTATTATTATTGACACTAGTACATGTTCGTGCTGCTGGCAAACTAATACACTCAAGAACATATAGCAAAGCTAAAAAGTGAAAAGTAGGTCTTGCCTATATAAATAAACATAAGACAGTTGTGAGACTTTGACATAGTAACATCTGCAGTAATATTTACACCTGTGATGACATCTCACAAGCATTAGCCTTATTTTGAAACCAAGATTGTTTACACAGAGTTTGTAATTGCAGAGAAATGCTCCATTTATTTTGGTCATTTCATTTTTGAGCAGGAAGCTCACCTTTTTTGTTATAGCCTTTAGATGAATAGAGAGTTTTTCAATTAAATACATATTCTTTAAATAATGTTCCCTCTTATAAAAAGTAGGATTATTTAAAAAAAAAAATTTAAAAAATGTATTATACCTCTATTACTTAGAAAAAAAAAACTGTTTTTTTTTTTGTTGTCTGTTATATAACATTAGGGATGCTCGTGGCAATTCATTTCTTAATCAGCTAAACAGGTCAGTTAAGAAACAGTCAAATATTAAGTTAAATTTGAAAACGGTTTAAAAAAAAATATCCCCATTCCAAAATGTCACATGACAATCTCATTGGCTCACGGAGTTATGATGTCACTACACTTTGATCCTTTGAAGTTTGTCCTTAAACAGTGGTGAGAAACAGCAATTTGTAGTTCGTGTCTTCGCAGCATTTGTGTTTGCAGCCTTCACACGTTCACCACAGAAACTTTTGGAAAACTTTTCAGAGTTGTCGTTTACAACCTTCAACATGTATCCAACAAGACACCAACCAAGGCAAAAAGATTACGCCGCTTCTCCTTCCTGTCGTGGCCGGCCAAATGACCTCTTAGCCGTCCAAAGGGCATTACATGACAGTAAGAAGGAAAACTACCATCTCCAGAATAAAATTCAACAGATTGAAGAAGAGAAACTTCAACTGCAGGAGAAGTGTAGACAGATGGAAGCGCAAAATAAGAACCTGGAAGAAAGACAACAACGCCAGCCCGACATAACAATTATTAATGAGGGCTGGGCAATCAAGTTTGGACAAGCACGAGAGCAGATTGTCTTCCTAATTAAGGAAAACAAGCAAAAGAGCGCGGAACTAAAGGAGATGTCCAACCAGCTTAAAGACAGCAAAGCTACTGTTGAGAAGACAGAATTGGATCTCCGATATATGGACCAAAAGAATCGGCTGCTCCAAACAAACTTCGATGAAGCTGTGAAAAAAAATAAAGAAATCCTCCAACAGAAGGAAGAACAGGAGAAAAAGCAAAGAGACATGGAGCACAAACTCAAAGTCACGGAGGAAAAATACAGGATGCTGAAAATAAAGTTGGATGATACACTGCGCCAAAATAAAGACCTTCTTCAAGACAAAGAGCAACAGCAAGACAGATTGAAAGAAGAGAAACGTATTGTCGAAGACTTTGAGGGTAAAAATCTAAAACTGCAACAGTTTTGTAGTGAACTGAAGGACAAAACAAGTCAACTAGAAGGGGAAAAAGAAAAACTGGACAAACAATGCTCACACATCCAGAAAAGGATGGGTCAAATGGCGAGAAACAACTCCGAGCTCACTAAGGGGATATTGTTGGAATACAACAACTTGAAGCGCAAACACACTGAAATGCAGGTGCAAAAGCAGGAACAAGACAACATACATGACGACCTGCAGCGTACGCTCCAAGATATCCACAGAAGAAATGAGGAGCTACAAGACATGTACAAAGAAGTACAACAGAGAAACGCACACATGCACAAGGACAAGATAATGCAGGAAGCAACATCCAAAGAGCTCAAGGAAAAGCTTGAAGAAAAACGAGCAACACTGGAAGAGGTGGAGAAAACATGCAAGAAGCTTGAGATACAAAACGCAGAAACCATCAATGAGTTGAGAACCCTCATCCTGGAAAAAAAAGCTCTTGTAGAAAACTGCATGAAAATGAAGAACAAACGTTTCCGCTGGCCCTGGAGGAGAGACTCTACTGCTTCCTCACCTGGTGTAGCCTCGTCTTGCTCCACCTCTGTTCACCTCCCCAACCAGTCCCGGCAGTTGACTGTCCCCTCCTGAGCCTGGTTCTGCCGGAGGTTTCTGCCCGTTTAAAGGCAGTTTTTCCTCCCCACTGTCGCCTAGTGCGTGCTCAGAGGGGATTGTTGGGGTTTTCTCTCCTCTACCTTGTTTCTTTATTTACTTGTTAACTTTTTGTTCTTACTTCATTTTACCTTGTTTCATTATTTACTTGTTAACTTTTTGTTCTTACTTCATTTTACCTTGTTTCTTTATTTACTTGTTAACTTTTTGTTCTTACTTCATTTTACCTTGTTTCTTTATTTACTTGTTAACTTTTTGTTCTTACTTCATTTTACCTTGTTTCATTATTTACTTGTTAACTTTTTGTTCTTACTTCATTTTACCTTGTTTCTTTATTTACTTGTTAACTTTTTGTTCTTACTTCATTTTACCTTGTTTCTTTATTTACTTGTTAACTTTTTGTTCTTACTTCATTTTACCTTGTTTCATTATTTACTTGTTAACTTTTTGTTCTTACTTCATTTTACCTTGTTTCGTTATTTACTTGTTTAACTTTTTCTTTTTCAACTTATTTATAAAACAATAAACACTTGAATTTATCCTTTGAGTATTTTTCATCTAATCTTTTCATCTATAACTTTTTCAAACATTCATATCTGTCGTTTATCTTCTTCTTGAAACCTCATAAATGGTGAAGGAAAAATCCTGGAACATGGTTTGAAACACTGAAATTGTTTCAGCTGAAACCGGCAAAATCATACGTGTGTGTGTGTGTGTGTGTGTGTGTGTGTGTGTGTGTCACAGGTGACACGGTGTCACTGGTTAGGTCATCATGTTTAGGCTCATTCACTCGAAAAATTATTTAGGCCAAATCTTTAAAACTGTATCATTGCATACACATTTTCAATTCATTTCAATCGCACAAATGCAGAAATAATTATTTGCAGTATCTTATCTGATTTATTTTGAGAATGTCATGCCTGATCATTTGCACCCACACCACCAAAAATGGGGGCAAAAGGGAGGAGATCGCATTTAATCGGTTATAACAAGAGGTCAGAAATATAAGTGCTGCAGAAACCTCTGAATCTCAGCTATAATCTCATGTAAACCATTTCTACAATCGCCAAACAAAGCGAAGTCACCAAACAGTTAAAAGAGCAGATACGTCACCATGAATCTGTGGACAGGTAATATCCACATTTTAATTTATGATTTACTGGAGTTCCATGTGTGCTTAATCCTTAATGAAACTGATGTAAACCTGCAACTACAATGATCCAGGGAAGAAAGAAAGAAGCAATACTTCACCCATGCTTACATTTAAATCACTCTCATCCTTTTCTGTGATGTCACAGTCAGCAGTAGTGGTGGGGTTGGTTGGCTGCTGCAGCCTGCTTTCTGAAGCTCGGTCTTCTCTCTACTTCCTGAATTTGTCCACTAGCCGAGTGTCTTTAGAGCGTTTGGCCCGCATCACCTCACTGGCTGGTGTCTTACTACTGGAGTTGATTTCGAAGATGGTCTATTTCAGGAGAGAATTATATGTTTCTTTGCTTACTAGAACACTTTCTACCAGAAAATGCAGCGCTGTGATGTGTCTGCATCAAACTCACCGCTTTGGATTTGTAGCTCTTGATGGCATCGACTATTTGAAGGCACTCCAGTTCCATTTTTTCCAGACCACACCCTGAAACAAATCAAATTGTCTTACCTAACTGCCATCAGTTCCTCACTACTCCTTTTGATTATTTTCATAATTTCTCTCTTCTTTTTATAGTTTATCCTCCTTTGAACTTACCAAGTACTGGATGGACACCCATGCTGGACAGATCTGTGTTTTTAACCCGTCTGATGGACTCCGGCGAGGGGTTTGGCCGCGACTTGAGGTACTGCTTGTAGGCGTTCTCTGAGACACGGAGCAGATTTTGCAGGTCCAGGGAGTTTTCGTGAGACGTGATCAGATGAGCACTTTCATCATCCAAGATCCTCTGAGGGACTCGGCCAAACACACCTTCTGAATCTGGAGTACGAAAAGAAATGCAGACATTTCAATACAGTGACAGATAAAAAGAGCACTAAATAAAGTTTATTAGCAACCTCAAATGTGTAGCACATCAGTTAAACAGTTCATCTGTCACTTTAAGACCTGACAGGCATGCAGTAGAGTCTACCTTGTGTGTGTTCAGGTGAAGCAAACTGAACTGGTCGCCCTAGGAAGAGGTGGAGGTCGTAGACATAAGGCATTTCATCAGGACAAATCAGACTACAGGCTGTGCCACTTTGGCCTGCTCGTCCCACACGCCCTGATGGGAAAAGACAGGGGAAAAATACACGTAATGCTGGCCTAATCATTTCAAATTAAACAAGCTGAATCACTTTGTTCCTTCTGCATACAGCTGCTCACCAACTCTGTGCAAGAAAAGTTTGGCCTTGGAGGGGAAGTTGTAATTGATGACGTTATCCAGCAGGGGGATGTCTATACCACGAGCAGCAACATCAGTCACCAGAAGCACCATGGCTTTCCGATGCACAAATTTCCCAATGTTGATCTTCCTGGCAGTCTGATCAAGGGCACTGTAGATGTAGGCACACTCTAAACCTTCTGACGACAGCAGCTGGACATCAGGAGAAAAAAAGAAGAAGTCAACTAAAGCTCTAGTTTTTAAAACAATATTTAACATTCTCACAAATTTAGGCTACACTGTTATCTTACCTCCTTTAGGTACTCCACATGGTGTTTGGTGGCAGCAAAGACCACTGTCTGTTCCTGAGGCTTCACTACGTTCCTCAGGAGGTGGAGCAGCAGAGCCGGCTTGTCATCCACACGCATTCATCCACATGGAAGAATGACAGCTGATCAAAGTTAGAAGAAATGAAAACATGCTCAAAGCCATGGAAACATCAGGTGACTGTAAGGACTTTTGCTTTGGGCTTTACATTTAAATCATTCAACATTTCTGGGAGAAGAATACAAAATGTTTGAATAGCAAGTGTCTGAAGACAGAGCAACAAGTAGAAAGACCAAGACACTGACACAGTAGCTGATTTAACATAAGTTAGCATGTAGAGTAGATGCAATAATCCTGTACTGAGGTTGTAATAAATAATGCAAAACCTTCCATCTAATTTCTCAGATTAAACAAAAGGTAAATAAAACAAAAGCAAATTCTGCCTTTTTACCTTGATCTGATCACTGAGCTTGGAATCCACATCCAAACGAATCAGTACAGGCTCTGTCAGGCCTGAGAAAAAAGTTTGTATACACCGGTGTGAATATAATTAGGATTATTTGCCTTTAGATGCTAAAAAATATGGAAGCTAAGTTGAATGAATATGCTTTATGATGAGAAAATAAGCCAGAAAAACTTTGAGAATCTACACTGTGGAGGGTTAATTTATTAGATAAATGTCTACAGAAAAAAAAAAATTGATCTCTGTATATACACGTGTATATACACGTGTATATACACACATACATATATATATATATATATATATATATATATATATATATGTAAGTGCATGAATGGCTTTTATGCCCCATTATATCTGTGATGTGCTGATTGTGAGTTGAACAGACAAGATAAATTCCACAGCGTGTACATGGTTATTGTGCATATACATGTAAATATACAGACACAATGAATAATAATATCCGTAAATACATCTACGGTTCATTTTCTAGAATATGATCAAGTCTGCTACATACTATTAGTTATGAATATAACCCCCGAAGATTAAAACAAATATATAAACCTTTCTTTAATCAATCGACTTAATGTAAAAAAAAAAAAAAATACAATAAATATTAGAGAAAAAGCAGATACTAAAATCCACACCAAGTTAAAATTTATTTTGTAAATTTATCTAGTAATATCTTACATTTCCAATTTTATTAACAAAAATGTGGATATTGTAGGCATATAAAGTAACTAATGGCTTGGTCATTGTTTCTTTTTATAAAACATTAATTATATTTCTTATTTTGTTGGTTTGTTATTTTTGTTGGTTAAGTGAACGTGCCCAATACAGTTGTCACAATCTGAAAGCAGGGACTCAAGCGAAGAACAGGTTGACGTCTCAGAGCACTGTTTATTTACACACCAGTGCGATAATATATACAGTGACGGGGAAAAATCCAGGGTTCCAAGGGATTAGGGGAAGGCTCTCTCTCTCACGCTCGCTCACGTCCTCACATCCAACTCACACACGTTCGTACAGCTGGGAGGTCACAGGTCCGGGAAGGTAAACTGGAACAAGAAAGGGAAAAAATCACTCCCAAGTCACGAAGGTAGGGCGTAAAGGTACAAGACCACGGGAGCTGGGAAGAGAGACTAACGTTAGTAGCACAATCATCCAGCGATGAGAAGATCTGTGGCCCAGCCTCAAATAGTAGTCGGGAAATCAGCTGATCGCCAACAGGTGTGTGAGCCAAGGGCGGGAGCCAGCAATTGAGCTCCGCCCAGGCACACTGTAAAATCAAATTAGTTCCCAGAACTCAAAAAAATTGAGGAAACTCGTTGCCTCAAAAAAATTGAGTAAAGCTTAGCTAAAAATGACTAAATTAGGATAACTTATTTATTTTGCGTACTCTGCAGAAGCTCATTTGTTCCCAGATCTCAAGAAAATTGGATCAAGTTTACGTAAGATGACCAAGTTAGGGCAACTTACTCATTTTGAGTACACTGTACGGCCTTGTTAGTTCCCAGAACTCAAAAAAATTAAGGAAACTCGTTGCCTCAAAAAAACTAAGTCAAGCTTACTTAAGATGACTGTTAGGACAACAGCCATCATTGCAAGTCTGCAGTATTAAGAATAACTTGATATTTCTGACTGTACAATACTAATTGTTTACCTACTGACAAACATTTCAAGTTCAACTAAATGAAAAAACAATTTGTGGTAACCTGAATATGATTAAAAATAATTAACAACACTTTTTGTAATGATGTTAAAATGAGCCCAACTTTTATTTTCAAACACAACAAAGTATAACAGCCAACATACTGGACACTGTTCTGCTGAACAACAAACAATTATATTGCCATCACGGTTATAATCTTACAATGAAACAAAGTCTCAGATGTAATTATTCTGAAAATAAGTTTAGGCCTACCACAAGTTTGTTTTGTACTTACATTACTTATATAATCAAAATAAAATATTTGTTGTTCTGTCACAAGTGCAGTCTCTAATTTAAACAACACATTTGTTTTTCATTCCAACACAGGAGCTGGAATGTTGTATTATTTTAAGGATGGCTTGTTTCCAGTCCAGGCATTACTGCCTGAATGACTATCATGGATCGAGGTGATCCAAATGTAGGTGCAGAAGAAAGTCTTTAACTTCCCTTAAGTACAGTGGCAGTGGATGTGGGTTGGAGATGCAATGAGCTTGAACCTGCAGGCGACCATCTTCACTGACCACACCATCTGTGACGGAGGACTCATCTCTCCTGTTGTCCTGCAAGCAAACAATCATATTTTTTGGAACATGAACTGAATTGCTTTCTTAAAACATTTTTTTCTGCATTTGGTATAAAACAGACTCCAATTTACACAATCTCAGGCTCCCTCCCCACCAGAGAGGTGACATTCAATGTCCCACTGTCAGTCTGGATAGCCCTGACCACCACCCAACACACAATAATGTCATGAAAGCATCATTTTAAAAAGGGCTATGCAAACATGGCCAATAACTTTCATTCTAATGATGTGCAAAATGATTTGGGCACAAAACAAATTTTGTTGTTAGAAAACTTGCAGACTTCACTATTTACAGTGTAGACCCTCTAAACTAAGTTTGGGGGATGTGATCTTTCAAGAAATGCAGACCAAACTGTTGTTGTTTGTTTACTTACACAGCATGTCTTGTAGAATTAACTGGAGTCACCAACAACAGCATAGTGCAGTCATATCTCAAGTCTAATAACAGAAGACAGGAAAAGATCAGTAAAGAAACAACTTCCCCAAACCAAAGCACAAATAAAACAATAAGTAAAACAGGCTGATCTAAAGTATGATTAAAGTTCAGCCTGATTAATATAAATGTCACTGACAGTTGCTAATATATTGGAAAACCAAAATACTTACCACTGAGTTTATGTCTTTCTGTCCAACAGCAGGAGTGCTGGTCCCGAGCCTCAAAGACAGTAAGAAGCAAGCAGAGGGAGAAAAAACAGAACATTTTTCAGAAACTGATTTGATCCTTAATGGCTGTGCAATTATTGTAACATAGAGCTTGCTTATGTTGTTAAATAAAGTCTAGATTTGACATTAATAGATGCCACAGATGTTCAAAAGCTGCCACAAAGCATGAAAAAAAATGGACGTCTCTGAAAACGTCAGAGCATTTTTGCAAATATATGATGTCTTGATAAATTGAGCAGATATTTGAACTTTACACAGCTACATTGTTGCCTGAAAATATCTTAAAAGTTTATTTTGTGACCCAGAAAAAGTAATAAGTTTTTTAGCCGCGCTCCTCCGCCATTGCTATGCTTACACAGGCTCTGACAACCAGCCAACAAATGTGATCCTCCTTTTCCCCAGACTACCCTTTCTGGGTCACAAAATAACCTACACATCTACATTTTCAGGCGAGAATGTAGCTGTGTAATGCTCAAGTATCTACTTAATTTATCAAAATATCACATATTTGCAAAAGTGCTTCCACGTTTTCAGAGAGCTCTGTTATCCACCAGCATGATGGCTGACCGGGAGGTCAAGGCTCCACGCCCACAGCTAACTCCTGGTATTCTTTTCAATCCCCCTGCACTCTTTTGCTACTCAGGTTAAACATGATATATATATATAATTAGTTAGTTAGTTAGTTATGGCTATGGATTGAAAATACCCCCCACGCCCAATGGCTGCACCTCCCAAAGAATTTTGTCTGGGCTCTTATTTCACTTTTTTATTTCAAACAATCAACAGAAAATTTCACTGACATAGTTTTATGTAATGTTTTTAAGGCTGTGGTGTTAATTTTTAAGTAACATGAGCCCAGTGGCAGCAGCAACGCTAGGCTAACACTAACTAGCTAGCAAGATTATAAACCTGGTGCTAAACTAAGAGAAGCCACAAAATCAGTTTGAATAAGAGTAAACATTTACTCACCAAGTCAGTGTATCAGGTAAAGATTCAAAGCAATGAAAACAGTAATATCTTGAGCTGACACTTTTCCAGGTTTGCTCAACATCTTCCATAACAAATGCTGGCACCATGAACATGCGGACTGATCCAAGAGGGAGGAGGACGGTAGTGACGGGGCATTTTCAAAACACATCTTTCATCCTTCCGCACTGAGAAGCAAAACTTCCATCTTACTTAGTTTCTCTAAGTTAAGACAACTCAAATAAACTGAGTTTATCAGCATTTTTGCATAAAAAGTACTGGTAACTTATTTAAATCGAGTTCTGATAACAAATTAATAAAAACTGAGTTCAGCCTATTTAATATTTTTAATTAAACACAATATTACATTTTACAGTGCAGAGAGGTAGGGGAGAGAGAGAGAGAAAGCAAAAACACAAGTGTAGCCTTGTGAGGCCAGCTAGGCAGGCACGGGGACCATGACAGTACCCCCCCCCCCAAAATGACCTTTAAATTTGGTAAATATTTTTAAGTTTGTTTGAAAGGTACTTCGGTTTTATTTTGAAATCCATGCTTTTATTTTGAAACAAGAAACTGGCGTAAAACCGTTAAAGGGCTGTTAGTAACGTTTGTTATGGTATTAATATTGCTGGTTTTGTTTTGCTCCTAGCTCTTACGGTGTCTTCACTGAATGTTTCAATAAAAACCTTTCCAATAAAACCTCTGTGAAGCATCAGTATAAGAGACCATCATTCAGCCAGGGATGCTACAGTAAGAGCTTCAGCCTCACGAGTTTCACCTGACTGCCAAAGTCTATGATGAGAGAAGAGGGATTCATTGTGATGGTCTAAATGTGACACTCGCTCAAAATGGAAGCATCTCAGATATTAACTGCAGAAGCAGAAGGCTCAGATCAAATAAAAGACATCTGTCGAGCAAGCAAGGATGAGGAACTTCGCAGATCTGATCGCCCAAGAAATCCCACGGAGAAGATGCTTGCATTTCAGAGAGAGGAGGCACACAAAAGGGAGAAGCGGCTCATGCACCTTTATGATCAATGGAAGATCCAGGCACGTAAGGCAAGAAATCAGCTAAAGCTTGACATTCCAGAGAGTGAAATCGCAGCTCTCATTGATATCTTAGAGAAATGCATGAATGATATTACGTACATTTATGTACAAATCAGAGATCACCTCACACCATCCAGTGAAACGAGACGTCGTGTTGATGCATGTGAGGGCGTAACAAAGGACATTATTAAAATTGCATATGAAAGAATATCAGGCATAGACGAAGACTATGATAGTGAAGCAGTCAAAGAACGCCTTCGTGAGCTCCTTAACAGACACTATGCTCATTCCATATATGGATCCACAGTTTCACCTCCAAGTCAACACACTATAGACTCCATTGTCGCAGTAAAAAGAGCAGATGCTGCAGCAGAATTAGCAGCAAAGGAAGCAGAATATGAGTTGTTATTGGCAGAAGGAAAACAAAAAGAAAGGATCCAGCTCTTAGTAGAGCAACAGAAAAGGGATCTTGAAGCTCAAAAACATGAACTAGAAAGACTAAGAGCTGAAAAGGATATAAGCAGCACGAGCAAGAATGTCAATTTACAACCAAGACGTAATGCAGGAGGGCAGCTTGTGCTCTGCTAACAGCAAACTAAGGAACCAGGAACATATGCACCCACATCAAGCTGTGTCTCTGGCTCCAGTTCAGCATCTCATAAGATTTCCAGCTTCACCTCCACAGACAGATGTGTCCCACTTAGCTCAAGCAGTACAAGACAGCATAGCCATGAACAGACTTCCAATGCCAGAGCCACCTGTATTCACCGGCGACCCAATCCAGTTCATTGAATGGAAATCTTCATTCATATCCCTCATAGATAAAAGGAACATATGTTCAGCTGACAAACTGCATTACTTGAGAAGATATGTGGGAGGTCCTGCACAAAAGACACTTGATGGTATCTTTTACAGGGAGGATGATGAAGCGTATAAGGATGCATGGGATCGCCTTAATAGCAGGTACGGTCAACCATTCATCTTGCAGAGAGCTTTCAGAGAAAAACTAGCTAGCTGGCCAAAGATCCACTCAAAGGATGCAGAACAACTCAGAGCATTCGCCGACTTCCTACATGCATGTCAGCAAGCCATGCCTCATATTAAAGGGCTGGACATTCTGAATGACTGTGAAGAGAACCAAAAGCTGGTCCAAAAGTTACCTGAGTGGGCAGCTTCAAGGTGGAACTGCAAGGTGACCCAGTTTATGAAGGACAGACAGGAATTTCCAGCCTTTCAGGACTTTGTCAACTTCATGTCATTAGAAGCAGAGATTGCCTGTAACCCAGTAACTTCCCTCCATGCATTACGTTTATCAGACTTACCTGCAGAGAAACATCATTTGAAAGAAAGGAGAAAAATAAATCTACTGTTCTCCATACACAGACACTTACAGAGAATGAGAAGAATGTACCATCCAAGACAAGCTTAAAGCCCCCTTGTACGTTCTGTCATGATAACAAACACCGCCTACATAGTTGTCCAGAGTTTAAAGGAACACCTCTGGAAGAGAAAAGAAAGTATGTAAGGGAAAACAAACTCTGCTATGGTTGTCTGAAACCAGGCCATAATGTTAAAGACTGCCGCCACAGACACGTATGTGATATCTGTAAGGGACGACACCCAACTTGCCTTCATGACGACAGATATTCCAACATGAACCCTGTGTTAGCCCCTAATCAGAATACAGATGAAGCAGTTACGACATTGTCTCTCAATACAGAGACTGAGAACACATCTACGACTACATCCATGATTTTGCCAGTCTGGGTTTCCTCTTCCAACAACCCAGGAATAGAAAGGCTTGTCTATGCTCTGCTTGACACCCAGAGTGACACTGTGTTTATTGATGAAGATATTAGTCGTAGCTTGACAACCAAGACCTATCCTGTCAGGCTAAAGCTAACAACCATGATCGGAAAGGACACAGTAACACACAGTGAAAGAGTCTCAGGTCTCAGAGTGCGTGGCTATACCTCCACAAATCACATTGATCTCCCTCCTGCCTATACCAAAGACTCCATACCAGTGAATCGAAGGCACATTCCTACCAGTGAAACGGCGAGGCATTGGAATCATCTCAAAGCAATAGCAGATGACATTCTGCCACATTTAGACTGTGAAGTTGGTCTTCTAATAGGCTATAACTGCTCACAGGCACTAGCACCAAGACAGGTCATCCTAGGAAGAGATAATGAACCTTATGCAGTCCGCACAGACCTAGGATGGAGCATCATAGGCTGCTCACCACCTCACCTTGAATCTCCTCCTGTCGCCAACATATGCCATAGAGTAACTGTCAAAGAGCTTCATCCAGTGACGCCATCCGATGCCATTAAAGTACTTGAGTCTGACTTTAAGGAAATCAGCAAGGACAGCAGAACAGTGTCTCAAGATGACATCCTCTTCCTCAATATGCTAAAGGAAAGCATTTACATGAACGCCCATGGTCACTATGAGATGCCTCTCCCTTTTAAAGAGAGACCCTACCTTCCCAACAACAAGCAGTTAGCTAATATCCGGCTCAACCATCTCAAACGAAAGCTGCTGAACAACAAGAACTACAAAACTCAAAACGTTTTTGAATGAGGTAATTAAAAACAATGATGCTGAAGAAGTTCTCTGTGAAGAGAAGGAAGGTGAAACATGGTATATTCCACACCACGGAGTTTATCATTCCAAAAAAACCAGAGAAGCTCAGAGTGGTTTTTGATTGCTCGGCTAAGTACAAGGGAACTTGCCTAAATGATCATCTCCTGTCGGGCCCAGATTTGACAAATACTCTAACTGGTGTTCTTATCAGATTTCGACAGAACCATGTTGCTCTGATGTGCGACATTGAAAGGGTGTTTCATCAGTTTCATGTGCGTGAAGCGGATAGAGACTACCTACGTTTCCTGTGGTGGAAGGATGGAAACTTCAGTGTGGAGCCGCAGGAATTCCGTATGAAAGTTCACCTTTTCGGTGCTGCATCTTCACCGGGATGTGCCAACTATGGGTTAAAACATCTAGCTAAGGAGAACGAGAGCCTGTTTCCTCTGGGCTCCCAATTCATTATGAGAGACTTCTATGTGGATGATGGTGTCACAAACATAGCAGATGTAGATGAGGCTATTCAGCTTGCAAAAGAAGCCCAAAGGCTCTGTGCTATGGGTGGTCTGCGACTACACAAATTTGTGTGTAACAATGCAAAGGTGCATGAGAGTATAGCACCATCTGAGCATGCCACTGAAGTAAAGGCTCTTGATCTTGCCTTTAGTGATTCATCGCTGGAAAGAGCCTTAGGAATCCACTGGCACATTGAGTCAGACAGTTTCAGGTTCCATACCCGTTTGAAGGACCAACCAGAAACCAGGCGTGGTATACTATCCACTGTTGCCTCTCTTTATGACCCACTTGGGCTTATTGCTCCTTTCCTGCTAACTGGGAAAAGGGTTCTTCAAGAAATGTGTAGGCATGATACAGGTTGGGATGACCCATTCATCAGTAAACTGCAACCAGTCTGGAGATCCTGGAAGAGTGATCTGGCAAATTTGGATAAAATCACCATACCCCGATGCTATGTACCAGCTGACTTTGGAAAGGTCACAAAGAGAGAGCTACATCACTTCTCTGATGCAAGCACGTATGGTTATGGCCAGTGCTCCTATTTGAGACATGTGAATGAAAATGGAACTGTTCATTGTGCTCTGATTATGGCAAAGTCCAGAGTTGCTCCAATCAAAGCTGTGACCATCCCCAGGTTAGAACTGACTGCTGCTGTTGTATCAGTTGCAGCAAGCAATACTCTAAAGGAAGAACTGGGAATTTCAGGGATTGATGAATACTTCTGGACAGACTCCAAGGTTGTACTGGGGTACATTAACAACGAGGCACGTCGCTTCCACACATTTGTATCAAATAGGATTCAGAAAATACATCTCAGTACAACTCCTCAGCAGTGGTGATATATTTCTACTGACAAGAATCCTGCAGACCTTGCATCGAGAGGTTCTAGTGCAAGCAAGCTTCTGACATCGAACTGGTTTACTGGACCCAAGTTCTTATGGGAGAAAGAGGTATCACCAGAGGTAGAGGTAATCCCAGAAATCCCAGTTGGGGACCCTGAAGTTAAAAGGGTTCAAGCACTAAATTTGGAGTCTGCAGAACAAGTGACTCTTTCAGACCGCTTGTCGAAGTTTTCTTCATGGTGTAAGGTCAAACAAGCTGTCGCGCGACTTCTTCGCTGAGCCAAGAGTGACAAGTCAACAAGTCACAGCACAGTTCAGGAGCAAGAGGATGCACAGCGCATCATTATAAGAGATTTACAGAGACGAGTGTATCCAGATGAGATCCAGCTACTTAGTAATGGCTTACAACTTTCACGCCAGAGTAAACTGTTTCGATTGGATGCCTTTCTTGACAAAGATGGAATCCTCAAGGTGGGAGGAAGACTGAAAAATGCATCTCTCCCTGCCTCTCAGAAACATCCAATGATCATTCCAAAGGACCACCACATAACGAGGATGATAATAGCTCATCATCATGAACAGGTTAAACACCAAGGAAGGGGTATAACCATCAACGAGATCGGATTAAATGGATACTGGATCCCAGGAATGAACAGAGCTGTTGCATCTTATGTGCATCAGTGTGTCAAATGCAGGAAACTCAGGGGATCAGTGGAGGAGCAGCGAATGGCAGACCTGCCATCTGAGCGGGTGGATCCATCTCCACCTTTCACTTATTGCGGAATGGACTGTTTTGGGCCATTTTTTACAAAGCAAGGGCGTAAGGTGAATAAACGTTATGGTCTGCTTTTCACATGCCTTTGTTGTAGAGCAATTCACATTGAAATGGTGAATGATATGTCAGCAGATGCCTTCATTAATGGCCTCCGATGTTTTGTTTCCATAAGAGGAGCAGTACGACAAATAAGATGTGACCAAGGAAGCAATTTTGTTGGAGCTAAGAATGAAATGTATAATGCTCTGAAACAGATGGATGTCAATCGTCTTACTGCATTCTTGGCTCAGAGGCAGTGCGACTTCATTATGAATGCTCCCCATTCAAGCCATGTTGGAGGTGTCTGGGAGAGACAGATCAGAACAGTAAGAAATGTACTTCGGTCCACTCTTTCACTCTCACCTGGAAGATTAGATGATGCCTGTTTGAGGACATTGTTTTATGAAGCAATGTCTATTGTGAACAGCCGTCCACTCACTGTGGATAACCTGAATGATCCAAATGGTCCAGAACCGCTGACTCCTAATCACCTACTCACTATGAAACCCACTGGAGCCTTACCACCTCCTGGGACGTTCATCAGAGAAGACATGTATGCTCGTAAGAGATGGCGTCATATCCAGTATCTAGCAGAGCAATTCTGGAACCGCTGGAGAAGAGAGTATCTCTCTAATATTGCCACTATACAACGTTGGCATATTTCTAGAAGAAATCTGAAAGTTGGTGACATAGTCATCAAAAGGATGGATGATCTGCCACGGAACGAGTGGAGATTAGCCAGAGTTGAAGAAACAGTCGCTGATAAAGATGGGCTTGTGAGGAAAGTTAAGATTCGTCTTGGAGACCAGAAAATGAAAAGGGAGGGTCAATGTTCTGGCAAGCCATCTATTTGTGGCCAGATGGGCTACTCGCCTTTCTTTTTCTCTCTCCTTTCTTTTTCTCTCTCGCTCGCTCTCTCCTGCGCTCTCTCTCTTCGCCGCGCAGATAGGTTGATTGGGAGCCCACCTGCGTATTGATTGCAGGGCGGCATTAGCCCGTATAAAGCAAGCCGGTGTTTTTGTTTGATCATTCCTCCCATGCATTCGGCACAAAGCAGCAGTAAATGCTGGCCCACTGCGACGGACTGATCAGCAGGAGTCAATCATATGACAGCTACAGGTACGCTCTTAACCTCAGATTCCCTTCGAGCACTGGAATTTGTGTTAATAGTTTTGCGGCCTGTTGTAGCACGGCAGTTGGTTTTATTCCGGCGTTGCGGAGAGAGGTGCTCGTGTTATCCCCACCAGTGAGAGTATAGCGCCTCCGTTCCTGGGGTAAGCTGTTAAAACGACTTTTATTAGCATTTATAGCTATAAGAGTCTAAGGCTATATTTATCTGTTTTAGGGTTTGACTGCTGCATTCGCCTCTCCGTGGCAGATCGCCCTACCTAAACTGGAAGAGTGAAACGCCTTCCCAGCCGCTGGTGTGAGGACTCCTCCTCAGTGGAGCCTGCTGTCTTGTCTTGTCTTGTCTTGCCTTGTTTCGTCTTATTTTGTCTTTATTAAGTCGGCTTACCTTTTTCTGGTTCGCCTGGTTTTATTCTATTTTTATCCTGGACTGTTGCTCGTACCCACGCTTCTGTGATCGGGCTGAAGCGACCCTCTGCCCGAGTGTCGTGCTGGACTTTAAATCGCCTCGGTTGCCGGTCTCAGCCGGTGAGGAGCCAGACCGGCTTGCGATCAAGGATAATTACTACCAGCACGAGTGATAGTTTGACCCGTGGGGTATAAGCCTTCCTGTGTGTGTGTGTGTGTGTGTGTGTGTGTTTCCTTTTATTAAAGTGTGTTTTAGTTTTTTATGATCTGTAGCGAGCCTGACGCTCAGTGTCCTTTTATTCCTTTAACATATTTTTCTGTGTTTAATTTCAGCGAACGGAGGACGTGCCAGTGGCCCTGGGACCTCAGGTGGTGGGTCGTTTTCACACTTTCTTTTGTACAGCACTGGGTGGGCTGCAGTGATTTTCTTTGTGTGATTTTCTTTTGGGTCCACGGCTGCTGGTAAGTCCGAGTTCCCTGATTGTTTTATTTTCCCTTAGGACACTGTCAACAATGACGCTACATCTTGGGTTTTAATATTTTATTTATTTTTATTATAAATAAAACTGTTATAATATTGGAGCCAACCTGCCTCATATTGCATCCTTGAATCTGTGCGGCCTCCTTTTATTTTTTTTTATTTATTCTTCTTAAATACATTTCCTGGGGGTGAAATTCCCCTAGGTGGCGTTGTCATTTTATTACTTTTTATCTAACCCCGCCGACCACTTGGTCACATACTTGGCGTTGGTCGACAGGATGCACATTTGAGGTAGACATTTGGTCTTGTAAATTTTATTTTTGCAAAGATCACCGTTCGCCTGTTTGAAGACTCTATTTGTTTTCGAGTGTGATTATAGACAAGACAGCAGTATCCAGGTTTAGGAGGAAGAGTAATAGGGTTTTAGCACCATGCTGATTTAATTTTCCTTTTTTTTGGTCAAAATTTATTATGGAGGAAGAATTGCAGCAACTTAGAGACTTGGTAGCGCAGTTAAAGGCAGATAATGAGCAATTGCGCCGGGATAGGGGCGCTGTGCTGGAGTCTGGTGGTGGTGCTGCGTCGGCCTCCTTCGCACCAGCTGGTTGCATACCAAACGTTGGTAGCCAGGCCGCCGTTACCGAGCGTTTAGTGGTGGTGCCTAGGGACCGTAAATGTCCCATGTTCAATGGCAGAACAGGCATCAATATAGCTGAATGGGTCGAAGAGGTTCAAGCGTGCATGCGTGCCCGGCACCTGTCTGTTGCTGATCAAGCGTTCTTTATTTTTGACCATTTAGAGGGAGAAGCAAGGGAGGAGATCAAATTTCGCCCTAATTTAGAGCGAGGGGATCCTGCTCGGGTGTTGACCATTTTAACGGAACTGTATGGTAATGCACAGTCCTATGTCACTCTGCAGCAGGCTTTCTTTTCAAGGAGACAGCGGGAGGGAGAGACTTTGCAGGAGTTTTCCTTAGCCCTAATGGCTCTGATGGAGCAAGTAAAACAAAGTGCACCTGATGGCATGCGTAACGCAGAGGTGTTGCTCCGAGACCAGTTTGTAGAACATGTTGTTGATAGTGCTCTCCGCAGAGAGCTTAAACAATATGTTCGCCGTGTGCCTACTGCCACCTTGTTAGAGGTGCGTGGGGAAGCAATTCGATGGGAAAGAGAAGGGTTTTCAGGCGGTGTTCGCGACCGTGGCTATTCCCACCCATCAGCGTATGGTTTCCAGTGTGGGGTGCATACTAGCCCTAGGTTCGCTCCTGTTGGTACACCCGAGTCCGAGTGGCGTGAGCTAAAGGAACTCCTAAAGCGCCAACAAGAGCAGTTAAATCAGCTCACTGAGACAGTGGTTTCTTTACAGAACCCCCGAAGAGGTGTTCGGCCTTCACGGGCTGGCCCGGTGATTTGTCGCCGGTGTCAGCAGCCAGGACACTTTGCTAGGGAGTGCACTGGGGAGCGGGTTTCACGCCGCCCCAGAGCAGGTTCTGATTCAGGCCCTCCTTATACCGCAGTTGGCAATCATCTTCCCACTACCCAGTCGGAAAACTAAAGCCCTCTGAGCTGCAGAGTCACAGTTCAGGTGGGGAGTTCACTGGCTCACAGAAAGATAGGATGGGCAGGCTAATTTCATCGTGTCCAAAGATGAATGTGCTGATTAGTGGGGTGACTGTCCCTTGTTTGGTGGATACTGGTTCTATGGTTTCCACCATCACAGAAAGTTTCTTTTTGGCACATTTTGCCCCTTGGGGACAAGAACGCCTTCAGTCATGCCATTGGTTACAGCTTCGGGCTGCCAATGGGCTTGCCATCCCTTACATTGGCTATTTGGAGCTCAGTGTACTCCTGTGTGGCAAGGAAATGCCCTCTTGTGGGATCCTTATGGTGAAGGACCCTCCTGGTGCCACACCCTCTGTTCCTGGTATTTTGGGAATGAATGTAATCCGCCGCTGTTATCAAGAGCTGTTTGGGGCTTTCGGTGGCTCCTTGTTTAATTCTCCTTCTGTGTCACGGGCACCGAGACCAGTTTTGGAGGCCTTACATCAGTGTCACCAGTCTGCAGCTCAAGTCTCAGAGGACCCTGTCGGTACCGTCAAGGTACAGGGCCCGCGGGCCGTGCGGATACCTGGTGGTGTCATGCAGCTGGTGGTCACCACCTGTTCTCAGCAGTTGTCAGGTCAGTCTGTGCTTTTTGAGCCTCCTGAGTCCGGGTTGCCAGTTGGGTTGCTGGCCTCTCCATGTTTGGTCCAGGTGGATAAGGGCATTGCCTATATCCCAGTCACCAATGTGGGGACAGCTGAAGCTGTTCTCCACCCACGGACCCGTTTGGGAGTGATAAGCAAAGCTACTGTTGTTAGCCTCCCTGCTGGTGTTAGCGAGGAATACTCTTTTCCCGTTACCATTTCCTCCCATACCACCTGCAGCCCTGCTCAAGAGATGGTGGATGCAATTGACCTGTCTGCTCTCGCTGAGCCAGAGCAACATGAGGTACGGTTACTTTTGCAGAAGTACCGCTCTGTTTTCTCCACTCATGAGGGAGACTTGGGTTGCACAAACCTCATTTCACACGATATACCTCTGCTTGATGACGCACCCGTCCGGCAGAGGTACAGGCGAATTCCTCCTTCTGATTATGAGGCTGTCAGGGCCCATATCAACCAGCTACTGGAGGCCCAGGTAATTCGGGAGAGTAGCAGTCCTTATGACTCTCCCATTGTGTTGGTCCGCAAGAAGGATGGAAGTCTCCGTCTGTGCGTTGACTACCGTTTGCTGAATAGTAAAACGAGGAAGGACGCCTTCCCTCTACCTCGCATTGAGGAAAGTCTGGATGCCCTTGCTGGCGCACGCTGGTTTTCTACCATCGACCTGGCCAGCGGGTACAACCAGGTGCCAGTTTCTGAGCAGGATAAGCCCAAGACCGCTTTTTGCACGCCGTTTGGCCTGTTCGAGTGGAATCGTATGCCGTTCGGGCTGTGCAATGCTCCTGGTACCTTCCAGCGCCTAATGCAGAGGATGTTCAGGGATCAGCAGTGCCAGTCGCTACTGCTGTACCTAGACGACATCATCGTGTTCTCCTCGTCTGTCTCTCAGCACCTGCAACGGCTAGAGATGGTGATGGCAAGGCTGCAGCAAGAGGGGCTCAAGGCTAAGCTAGAAAAGTGTGCCTTTTTCCAGCAGAAGGTTAACTACTTGGGCCATGTAATCTCTTGCGAGGGTGTCTCCACCGATCCAGCCAAGGTTGACGCAGTAGCCAAGTGGCAGTGCCCTCGTTCCGTGTCAGAGTTGAGATCCTTTTTGGGTTTCGCCAGCTATTACCGGCGCTTTGTGGAGGGGTTTGCCACATTGGCGGCTCCCCTGCATCAAGTGGTGGCTAAATTGGCTGGCACCAAGACAAAGAAGGGCTCGGGACAGAGTTTGAGTGCTATTTGGACACCTCAGTGTGAGGAGAGCTTTGAGGCCCTGAAAGCAAAGCTTGTGTCCGCACCCGTGCTGGCATATGCTGACTTTGCACGCCCATTTATCTTGGAGATTGACGCCAGCCACAGTGGTTTGGGTGCAGTTCTCTCCCAAGATGTAGAAGGTGTTGTTAGGCCAGTGGCTTATGCTAGTCGAGGTCTTCGGCCACATGAGCGCAACATGGATAATTACAGCTCCATGAAGCTGGAGTTTCTTACGCTCAAGTGGGCCATGGCCGAGAAGTTCCGGGAGTACCTGCTGGGGCAGAAGTGTGTGGTTTACACTGATAACAATCCACTCAGTTACCTCTCTTCAGCTAAGCTGGGTGCCACCGAGCAGCGGTGGGTCTCCCAGCAGGCGGCATTCGATTTTGAGATAAAGTATCGCTCAGGCCGCAGTAATAGGAACGCTGATGCTCTCTCCCGACAGTATGAGACGAGCTCCAGCTTGGCCGAGGGTGTGTTGCCTGGGACTCCTGTCCCAACTTCACTTCAGCAGGCTCAGTGTCCGGCAGTTTTGCCCTCCGTTACTCAGTTTGAGATTGGGGCCTTTCCATCTTACTCTCTGGGGGATATTCGTACTTTGCAGGAGGCTGACCTCCTCCTCAAGGATTTCTTGGTATACTGGAGGAGGCACACCCCACCCTCTTCGGAGGAAAGGAGTCAGGTCCCCAAACCAGTTATGGTTCTGATGCGTCAGTGGGATCGTCTGGTGGAGAAGGATGGCATCCTTTATCGCCGTATTTTGCGTCCGGGTGGAGGTGAGGAAGCCCTCCAACTTGTTCTTCCAGAGGCTCTGAAGCCTGAGACCTTGAGGCAGCTGCACCAGGACCATGGGCACCAAGGTATTGAGCGTACCACTGAACTGGTCAGGCAGCGTTGCTATTGGCCCGGGATGTCCTCTGACATCAAGCATTGGGTTCAGCGTTGTGAACGCTGTCAGGTCGCAAAGGACTCAGAGTTGGGGTCTCATAGCTATATGGGTCACCTGTTGGCGTCTAGGCCAAATGAAATCCTGGCCATAGACTTCACGGTGTTGGAACCATCCCGTAGTGGAGTTGAAAACGTCTTGGTTATGACGGACGTTTTTAGCAAATACACTGTTGCAGTCTCTACCCGGGACCAGCGGGCCTCTACTGTGGCCCAGGCCCTGTTAACAGAGTGGTTTTTTAAGTTTGGCGTTCCTAGCCGCCTCCACTCTGATCAGGGTAGAAACTTTGAGAGTTTGGTGATGCAACAGCTATGCGAGTTATATCGGGTAGCCAAGTCCCGTACAACCCCTTACCACCCAGCGGGTAATGGGCAGTGTGAACGGTTTAACCGAACCCTCCATAACCTCCTCCGGACCCTGCCATCATCTCGGAAACGCGACTGGGCTGCATGCTTACCGCATGTGCTCTTTTGCTATAATAGCACGCCGCATCAGGGCACTGGAGAGTCGCCATTTTTCCTGATGTTTGGCAGGGATCCTAGGCTGCCTATTGATTTCCTTCTAGGCCGCGTTCAGGACCCAGTGCCTGGAGAGGTACAGGACTGGGTGGCCGAGCATCAAGCCAGGTTAATGGTGGCGTTCGAGGGAGCTCGGGCACGGTTGTCGCTGGCCGCTGACCGTCGCAAGGAGCGGCATGACCAGAGAGTCCACCCTGTTCCTTTAAAGGTCGGTCAGCTGGTGTATCTTCGAGATCACAGCGCCCGGGGCCGGCACAAGATCCAGGACCTGTGGAGCTCTGTGGTCTATCAGGTGTTGCGGGCACCCCAAGAGAATGGGGCTGTTTATACCATTGCCCCCATGAGAGACTTAGAGAAGGTTCGACATGTCCATCGCGACATGTTGAAGGCACAGGTCAGCCTAGGGCCTCCTACACCTGGTCCACAGGTTCCACCCCCACCTGTGCCTGCTGACTCAGAGCAGACCTCTCTGAGTGACGACGAGTTGTGGCTCCTTGTCCCTGAGGTACCCTCACACCCTGTAGCACCTGTGGCGTCACTTTTCGATGCCTCTAGAGTTCCATCGGTGGAGCTCAGGTCTACTCCCAGTGTGATTGTAGCACCCCCGACCTCTGCTCCCCTGGGTTCTTCCTCAGGCTCTGTTGAACAGTCTGAGGTGAGTGGGCCACACTTGCGGAGAACAGCACGTTCGACAGCTGGTCAGCACTCAAATGTTCATCACTTGCCACGTCCTGTTGAATCTGCACCAGTCGCTAATGCTCAGCTTGCCGTATTCAGGCCATGGTGTTAGGTTCCTTGAGTTATTGTCGGGGCGCCAATACAAAAAGGGGGGGTAGATGTGGCCAGATGGGCTACTCGCCTTTCTTTTTCTCTCTCCTTTCTTTTTCTCTCTCGCTCGCTCTCTCCTGCGCTCGCTCTCTTCGCCGCGCAGCTAGGTTGATTGGGAGCTCACCTGCACATTGATTGCAGGGCGGCATTAGCCCGTATAAAGCAAGCCGGTGTTTTTGTTTGATCATTCCTCCCATGCATTCGGCACAAAGCAGCAGTAAATGCTGGCCCACTGCGACGGACTGATCAGCAGGAGTCAATCATATGACAGCTACAGGTACGCTCTTAACCTCAGATTCCCTTCGAGCACTGGAATTTGTGTTAATAGTTTTGCGGCCTGTTGTAGCACGGCAGTTGGTTTTATTCCGGCGTTGCGGAGAGAGGTGCTCGTGTTATCCCCACCAGTGAGAGTATAGCGCCTCCGTTCCTGGGGTAAGCTGTTAAAACGACTTTTATTAGCATTTATAGCTATAAGAGTCTAAGGCTATATTTATCTGTTTTAGGGTTTGACTGCTGCATTCGCCTCTCCGTGGCAGATCGCCCTACCTAAACTGGAAGAGTGAAACGCCTTCCCAGCCGCTGGTGTGAGGACTCCTCCTCAGTGGAGCCTGCTGTCTTGTCTTGTCTTGTCTTGCCTTGTTTCGTCTTATTTTGTCTTTATTAAGTCGGCTTACCTTTTTCTGGTTCGCCTGGTTTTATTCTATTTTTATCCTGGACTGTTGCTCGTACCCACGCTTCTGTGATCGGGCTGAAGCGACCCTCTGCCCGAGTGTCGTGCTGGACTTTAAATCGCCTCGGTTGCCGGTCTCAGCCGGTGAGGAGCCAGACCGGCTTGCGATCGAGGATAATTACTACCAGCACGAGTGATAGTTTGACCCGTGGGGTATAAGCCTTCCTGTGTGTGTGTGTGTGTTTCCTTTTATTAAAGTGTGTTTTAGTTTTTTATGATCTGTAGCGAGCCTGACGCTCAGTGTCCTTTTATTCCTTTAACATATTTTTCTGTGTTTAATTTCAGCGAACGGAGGACGTGCCAGTGGCCCTGGGACCTCAGGTGGTGGGTCGTTTTCACACTTTCTTTTGTACAGCACCGGGTGGGCTGCAGTGATTTTCTTTGTGTGATTTTCTTTTGGGTCCACGGCTGCTGGTAAGTCCGAGTTCCCTGATTGTTTTATTTTCCCTTAGGACACTGTCAACAATGACGCTACATCTTGGGTTTTAATATTTTATTTATTTTTATTATAAATAAAACTGTTATAATATTGGAGCCAACCTGCCTCATAGTGCATCCTTGAATCTGTGCGGCCTCCTTTTATTTTTTTTTATTTATTCTTCTTAAATACATTTCCTGGGGGTGAAATTCCCCTAGGTGGCGTATCATTTTATTACTTTTTATCTAACCCCGCCGACCACTTGGTCACATATTGTTGAACGACCCATTCAGAAACTGATCTTGCTTTTAGAGGCTGTCTAAGACAACGACTATATCCTTTATTGTATGAAGACTTGTGGACATTACCTGCAGGCTCATGCATGGATAATTCTTTGTTTTCGTTATGTAAAAGGCCTTGTGGTTAAGGTCATTTGTTTTTAAAAATCATTCGTGTTATGGTTCTCCCTTTTGTTAAAACACTCGTGATTTGGTGGGAGTGTAAATGACCTTTAAATTTGGTAAATATTTTTACGTTTGTTTGAAAGGTACTTCGGTTTTATTTTGAAATCCATGCTTTTATTTTGAAACAGGAAACTGGCGCAAAACCGTTAAAGGGCTGTTAGTAACGTTTCTTTTAGGATATGGTAAATAGTGTGCCTTAAAGTGAAAAATATGTACGTTTCCTTTGCCAATTAGTACCTGGCTGACAGTGGCACAAGGTTTGTTAATGTTTCCTTTAACGGAATAAGTTACATGCAATCAAAATGTCGTTTAATAGAGTTTATGTTGTTAACCTTGACCTTGACCTTTATGTGTAGTTGTAAGTTAGTGAGGTGATATAATGAATTGAGTGATGTAAATTTGATGTATATGCTATATGTGAGCAGGAGAAATTTGTTTCCTTTGATGTTATGGTATTAATATTGCTGGTTTTGTTTTGCTCCTAGCTCTTACAGTGTCTTCACTGAATGTTTCAATAAAAACCTTTGCAATAAAACCTCTGTGAAGCATCAGTATAAGAGACCATCATTCAGCCAGGGATGCTACACCCCCCCCCCCCCCCCCCCCTCAACGGGAGCCTCCCGGCGACCCACCAGGCTTACCCGGATGCCTGCGATGGAAGTCCCGAAGCATATTCTTATCCAGAATAGCCGCCCGAGGCACCCAGGAACGTTCCTCGAGCCCGTAGCCCTCCCAGTCCACCAGGTACTGAAAACCCCTGCCCCGGCGCCGGGAGTCCATGATGCGGGTGATGTTGTAAACCAGCTGACCATCCACGAGCCAGGGGAGAGGCGGGGCCCTGGCAGGAGGGCACAGCAGGCTGGAGAGCACCGGCTTGACCTGGGACACATGGAAAACATTGTGAATTCGCATGTTGCGTGGTAGTTTGAGGCGAACAGACACAGGATTGACAACGGAGTCTATGGGAAAGGGGCCAATTAACCAATTACACTCGGCCCGCAACGGCACAAAACGGGTGGACAGCCATACCTGTTGACCGACGGAGTATTCAGGGGCCGGTGTCCGGTGACGGTCAGCGAGGGCTTTGTTGCGCTCCTTAGTGCAGAGTAGAGCAGCCCGAGTAGCACGCCAGGCACGGCGGCACCTGCGGAGGTGAGCCTGTACAGAGGGGACAGAGTGCTCACCTTCGACAGCTGGGAGAAGAGGTGGTTGGTAGCCCAGAGAAGCCTCAAAGGGTGACTTGCCTGTGGCGGTGGAGGTGTGGCTGTTGTGGGCGTATTCGATCCACGGTAGTTGTTCACTCCAGGTTGATTGATTGTGGGAGGCAACACAGCGGAGGGCAGCTTCCAACTCCTGGTTAGCCTGTTCGGATTGTCCGTTGCTCTGCGAGTGGAAACCGGAAGAGAGCCTGACCTTGGCCCCTAGTGCGGTGCAGAACTCCTTCCAAACTCGGGAAGTGAACTGTGGTCCTCTGTCCGAGACGACGTCCTCGGGGATCCCGTGGAGCCTGAATACATGTGAGGTGAGGAGCCGAGCCGTCTCCAGAGCAGTGGGGAGTTTAGGAAGGGCGATAAAGTGTGCGGCCTTACAGAAACGGTCAATGATGGTTAGTATAGCTGTCTTACCTGCCGAGGGAGGCAGTCCAGTGACGAAGTCCAGAGCGATGTGTGACCATGGTCGGCCTGGCGTAGGGAGAGGTAGAAGGCGGCCCGACGGAGGTTGGTTCGACAGCTTGTTCTGGGCGCAGGTCGGACAGGCGGACACAAACTCCCTGGTGTCCTTTGCCATGGCGGGCCACCAGAAGTAGCGTCGAAGGAAAGACAGGGTGCGGAGGACCCCGGGGAGACATGAGAAACGGGCAGTGTGAGCCCACTGGAGTACCTGGGAGCGGACAGCCGAAGGGATGAAGAGGCGGCCAGTCGGACCGGTCCCAGGATCCGGTTTAGTCTCTTGTGCCTCCTGAATGAGGGATTCAATCTCCCAGGAAACAGCTCCAATAACACAGGCCGTCGGCAGAACGGGTTCGGGGTTCGGGGTCCGACTCCTCCTCCGTGGTGGAAAATTGCCGACGTCCGGCTACACGTTGCGGGATCCTGGCCTGTAAGTGATGGTGAAATCAAAGCGAGCAAAGAACAACGCCCACCTGGCTTGCCGAGAATTGAGACATCTGGCCGAGCGGATGTACTCCAGGTTCTTGTGATCCGTCCAAACAATGAACTGGTGAACAGCTCCCTCCAGCCAATGTCTCCATTCCTCCGGGGCGAGTTTTATGGCCAAGAGTTCCCGATCCCCGACGTTGTAATTGTTTTCTGCAGGCGAGAGAAGAAAGCACACGGGTGAAGCTTACCATCCTCCTGTTGCGAGAGAACCGCCCCCACCCCGGCGTCGGAAGCGTCAACTTCCACCACGAACTGCCGTGTGAGGTCCGGCTGCCGGAGGATGGGTGCAGAGGAAAACCTCTCCTTGAGCTGGGCGAAGGCTCGCTGAGTGGCAGGATCCCACTGAAAAGGAACTTTTGGAGAGGTTAGCTTAGTGAGAGGGAGAGCGACCTTACTAAAAATCGCAAACGAATCTCCTGTAGAAATTGGCGAATCCCAGAAAACGTTGGGGGGGACTGGCTATTCCACCACCGCACGCACCTATCGTAGATTCCCCCTCTCGATGACATAGCCCAGGAAAGCTACTGCAGACACGTGGAACTCACACTTCTCCCCCTTTACAAAAAGCCGGTTCTCCAAGAGGCGTTGCAGGACCTGTCTCACATGCACCTGATGCTCCGCGAGTGTCTTAGAGAAAACAAGAATATCATCCAAGTACACAAAGACACAGCGATTAACAAAGTCACGAAGCACCTCGTTTACCATGGTTTGAAAAACCGCGGGAGCATTGGTGAGGCCGAAAGGCATAACAAGGTACTCAAAGTGCCCCCGGTGAGTATTGAAAGCCGTCTCCCACTCACCCCCCTCCCTGACGCAAAGGTGGTAGGTCCAGCTTTGTAAAAACAGTCATGCCCCGGAGCAGCTCAAAAGCAGAGGAAAGCAGCGGGAAAGGATATTTGTTCTTGACAGTGATTAAATTAAGGCCCCGATAATCGATACACGGGCGCAACGAACCATCCTTTTTGTCCACGAAGAAGAATTCAACTGCAACCGGGGAGGAGGAGGGACGAATCAAGCCCGCAGCAAGCGACTCAGAGACGTAACGTTCCATAGCGCACAGAAGCTCAGAGGAAAGCACTTCAAGGGATCATTAACACCGCCCGAAAGATCACTGGCTGCCCTCTCCCCACACTGGAAGTTCTACACAACATCCACTGTTTTAAAAAGGCCCAAAACATCATAAAAGACACCTCACATCCAGGCCACTCCCTGTTTTAACTGTTGCTCTCAGGCAGACGGTACAGGGCAATCAGCGCAAGGACTAATAGACTCAAACACAGCTGTTATCCAACTGCAATAACACATCTGAATACTACAAAAAAAATGTCCATCACAAATTCAAATTCAAATTCAAATTTTTATTTGTCACATACACAGTCATACACAGTACCATAGTGAAATGCTTGGACAACTGCTCGTGACCTAAAGAAAAAAAGAAAAGGCTATGAATAAGATAGGAAAGAAATATGAAAATAAAAAAGGGTAAATTTAACCAGGAAGGAATAAAATAAAATAAAATATAAAAAATTAAGTTAAGAATGAGAAAGAATAAGATAAAATATATAAATTAAAGTTGAAAATAAGATAACTGTACAACAAAATACACAGTATAGAAATATATAAGAATGTATGAAGAAATATAAATATAAATATATATATACACACAATAAAAGCAGCTGTACAAATATTAACTGGAAATGAGGAATATAATGTCCAGTGTTGTGCAATCCACATTATATAGTGTCTTGTGCAGTGCAAATATGCTTAAAGTGATGAAGTGAAAACAATGTCCAGAGTGTCCAGTGTGTGTAAGAACTATATGTTTGGGTCAGTACTGTGTGGTGGTGTGATTGAGAGACCGCTCACGCCACTCTTGTGTTAATCTATGCACGGTCTGAAGCATGTATGTGGGAATGTATGTGAATGTTTACTGTTACGTCTAGTATTTTAAGTATTCTATCTATTTTATTTATTGAATTTTATTGTTTTATTTATATTTTGATATTGCTAGGGATTATGCAATGATCGGGGACCATTCTTAATTTCGTTGTACCTGTGACAATGAAAATAAAGTTTCTGATTCTGATTCTGATTATCATCCAGCGATGAGAAGATCTGTGGCCCAGCCTCAAATAGTAGTCGGGAAATCAGCTGATCGCCAACAGGTGTGTGAGCCAAGGGCGGGAGCCAGCAGTGAGCTCCGCCAAGGCAGAGAGGTAGGGGAGAGAGAGAGAGAAAGCAAAAACACAAGTGTAGCCTTGTGAGACCGGCTGGGCAGGCACGGGGACCATGACAGTTATAATAAAGGTCGTCAATGTCACCGTTATCTTAGAACATACACATTAAATTTCCTTTCTTCAAACTTTCCTTCCCTAAATGTAAGTGAATTACAAAACTTTACCAGACAAGATTAAAAATATTTTAAAACTGGACATGTAAATGATGTTTACTATTAGGTCTACATTTCACATAAGCGGAGATGTTAGAATAACTAAATTACTTAAAAAAAAAAAAGAACTTCTATGCCAGAGCAATAACTGAAAAAAACAATATACAATAACACAATACAGACTCACTATCCACTAACCTATTCAGCTTCTTGTGAATGCAAATCAGCCAATCACATGCCAGAAAGAAAAAAAAAGGTGATTTAAGTGACTTTGAATGCAGCATTGCTGTTGGTGACAGATGGGCTGTTTTACGTTCTTCAGACACTCCTGATCTTCTCAAATTTTCTCAGGAATTTACAGAGAACAGTCCAAACTGAAAAGCGAAATAAACATTTCCCTGGGTAAAAATGCCTTGTTGATGCCAGAAGTCAGAGGGGAATGGCCATGCTGAAGGCAAGAGGAATTCTAAGCCAGTTTCTCAACCCAGCCCATCTGATATCAGTAACCACAACACATTCAAAGTCAATTAAAAGTCGCCTTTCTTGCCCGTTCCGATGCTCGCTTTGAACTTTGAAATGAGACCACTTGGACAACAGTAATGATAAATAATTGCAAATAGGGCATGTTTACAGAATTTAATGTCATTTTTATAGAGCACCTCTTATTTTAAGAAAACATAGGCGAGACAATTTTTGAAACTAACTGCAAATTAAGCACAAAATATTTAATATCTGTATTTTACCATTTTGATAAGACATATTTCAGTACTCCAAGACACTTTTATTAGACTTTATTAGGTTAGTGGACCATAATTAAACATAACTCTGTGGCAAACGCAGCGTTCAGCAGGCCATCAAGGAAGAAGTGACGTGCATTTCTGCAGTGTAAAGATGCACAAATCATTTTCTCCTTAATCTACAGTCACACAAAGCGCCAGGAAAATCTTTGGTGATGTTCTCAGATGACTCTGACGCTTATCACCCAGTTCCTCGTGATGTCCTCCACACCATCAACCCTCTGTCCTCCTCACAGTTTCTTCCTCAGCTTGCCTTTCTTATGGCCACCCCTTCCAAAACCTGACTTTTTAACTTCTCCGAGCCACTTTTTGTTCTTGGAGCGGAGCTTCCTCATCCCCCCGCCCTGCAGGAACTGGTGCTTCTGCTTTTTCTTGCGCTGCTTCATGATCTGATCCTTTGTTTTCAGCTCCGAGCGTGCTTTGTGGTCACCGGAGCTCTGTACGTTTGGACCTCCTCGGCCACGGCCACGACCTGGAAGAGGCACGACACAACAAAGAGGTTGGAGGTTATAGCTCGCAAGCCTGGAAGAGGGACTTGAAGTATTTACCTTTAGAGTTGAGTTAAAACATGATGGCTGATGGTCTATATTTAACAGGCAGACATGTTTGTGCTATTCATTTTGATGCCTTCCTACCTCTTGCTGGCTTCCTGCCTCCTCCGCCTCTTTCTCCATCTGATCCAGATCCTGTATCATCAATCTTGTATTTTTTCTTCCACTCCTCATAACTGACATGTTGTCAAGTGATACAACATCTTCACAGTATAGCTTAACATTGTCATAGGAGTAGAGAAGAGGGTCATTAAGAGCAGCACACAGAGAAGCTTTTTGTTGGAAGGATACAAGTTCTTCCTGTTCTTCTTCTTACTGATAACCTGACCACTGTCTGTTTTGATCTTCTTCTTCTGGTCTTCTTTTCCCGTTTCTCTCACAAAACGCTTCCTCTTACGGTCCCTAAAAAAAGAAGGGGAAAAAAGACTTTAAATTATAGTTTGAAATGACCATTTTGTGGATATGAGTCAAACATAGGGAAATTTGTACCATTTCATCATTTTCTTCTGCTGGTTAAGGCGATCGCCTTCATCTCCCATGAGATCAAGGACAGCTGAAGAGGCCTGCTGTTCAAAAGCACTGCCCTCTCCACCGAGACTCAACCTGTCAACGCATAACACAGGACAAAACAGCATAAAACACAAAGCATTCACATTTTTTAAAGAAACAGATGCAACAGTTTAATGCCTCACCCTCTCTCAGAATCAAAGTCTTTTGGTCTGTAAGGGATATAATACTCTTCATCTTTGCCTGACTGCCTCTTTTTCTTGGTCTTTGGTCGCTCTTCGCCATCTTCCTGCTGACCTCTTCTTTTACCACCTACCACCTCTGAAAACACCCCCTGGTGGAAATAGGAAGAATTACATGGTACAAAGTGACAAAACATGATACAGAGATCCTACTATCTTCCTCTTCTAGTTTGTATACAACATCATCTACATCAAAACTGCACTTTATTTTGCTTCTTCTTCATCAGACAGCATAAACAACTTTCTCATTTTGACTCAAATATTGGTTTTGAATGAAAATGATGAAACAATCCTGGGTGTTTATTCAACTTATGAGAAGGTTTTCTAATCCACCGTACTATTATTATTGACACTAGTACATGTTCGTGCTGCTGGCAAACTAATACACTCAAGAACATATAGCAAAGCTAAAAAGTGAAAAGTAGGTCTTGCCTATATAAATAAACATAAGACAGTTGTGAGACTTTGACATAGTAACATCTGCAGTAATATTTACACCTGTGATGACATCTCACAAGCATTAGCCTTATTTTGAAACCAAGATTGTTTACACAGAGTTTGTAATTGCAGAGAAATGCTCCATTTATTTTGGTCATTTCATTTTTGAGCAGGAAGCTCACCTTTTTTGTTATAGCCTTTAGATGAATAGAGAGTTTTTCAATTAAATACATATTCTTTAAATAATGTTCCCTCTTATAAAAAGTAGGATTATTTAAAAAAAAAATTTAAAAAAATGTATTATACCTCTATTACTTAGAAAAAAAAAACTGTTTTTTTTTTTGTTGTCTGTTATATAACATTAGAGATGCTCGTGGCAATTCATTTCTTAATCAGCTAAACAGGTCAGTTAAGAAACAGTCAAATATTAAGTTAAATTTGAAAACGGTTTAAAAAAAAATATCCCCATTCCAAAATGTCACATGACAATCTCATTGGCTCACGGAGTTATGATGTCACTACACTTTGATCCTTTGAAGTTTGTCCTTAAACAGGGGTGAGAAACAGCAATTTGTAGTTCGTGTCTTCGCAGCATTTGTGTTTGCAGCCTTCACACGTTCACCACAGAAACTTTTGGAAAACTTTTCAGAGTTGTCGTTTACAACCTTCAACATGTATCCAACAAGACACCAACCAAGGCAAAAAGATTACGCCGCTTCTCCTTCCTGTCGTGTCCGGCCAAATGACCTCTTAGCCGTCCAAAGGGCATTACATGACAGTAAGAAGGAAAACTACCATCTCCAGAATAAAATTCAACAGATTGAAGAAGAGAAACTTCAACTGCAGGAGAAGTGTAGACAGATGGAAGCGCAAAATAAGAACCTGGAAGAAAGACAACAACGCCAGCCCGACATAACAATTATTAATGAGGGCTGGGGAATCAAGTTTGGACAAGCACGAGAGCAGATTGTCTTCCTAATTAAGGAAAACAAGCAAAAGAGCGCGGAACTAAAGGAGATGTCCAACCAGCTTAAAGACAGCAAAGCTACTGTTGAGAAGACAGAATGGGATCTCCAATATATGGACCAAAAGAATCGGCTGCTCCAAACAAACTTCGATGAAGCTGTGAAAAAAAATAAAGAAATCCTCCAACAGAAGGAAGAACAGGAGAAAAAGCAAAGAGACATGGAGCACAAACTCAAAGTCACGGAGGAAAAATACAGGATGCTGAAAATAAAGTTGGATGATACACTGCGCCAAAATAAAGACCTTCTTCAAGACAAAGAGCAACAGCAAGACAGATTGAAAGAAGAGAAACGTATTGTCGAAGACTTTGAGGGTAAAAATCTAAAACTGCAACAGTTTTGTAGTGAACTGAAGGACAAAACAAGTCAACTAGAAGGGGAAAAAGAAAAACTGGACAAACAATGCTCACACATGCAGAAAAGGATGGCTCAAATGGCGAGAAACAACTCCGAGCTCACTAAGGGGATATTGTTGGAATACAACAACTTGAAGCGCAAACACACTGAAATGCAGGTGCAAAAGCAGGAACAAGATAACATACATGACGACCTGCAGCGTACGCTCCAAGATATCCACAGAAGAAATGAGGAGCTACAAGACATGTACAAAGAAGTACAACAGAGAAACGCACACATGCACAAGGACAAGATAATGCAGGAGGCAACATCCAAAGAGCTCAAGGAAAAGCTTGAAGAAAAACGAGCAACACTGGAAGAGGTGGAGAAAACATGCAAGAAGCTTGAGATACAAAATGCAGAAACCATCGATGAGTTGAGAACCCTCATCCTGGAAAAAAAAGCTCTTGTAGAAAACTGCATGAAAAAGAAGAACAAAAGTTTCCGCTGGCCCTGGAGGAGAGACTCTACTGCTTCCTCACCTGGTGTAGCCTCGTCTTGCTCCACCTCTGTTCACATCCCCAACCAGTCCCGGCAGTTGACTGTCCCCTCCTGAGCCTGGTTCTGCCGGAGGTTTCTGCCCGTTTAAAGGCAGTTTTTCCTCCCCACTGTCGCCTAGTGCGTGCTCAGAGGGGATTGTTGGGGTTTTCTCTCCTCTACCTTGTTTCTTTATTTACTTGTTAACTTTTTGTTCTTACTTCATTTTACCTTGTTTCATTATTTACTTGTTAACTTTTTGTTCTTACTTCATTTTACCTTGTTTCATTATTTACTTGTTAACTTTTTGTTCTTACTTCATTTTACCTTGTTTCTTTATTTACTTCTTAACTTTTTGTTCTTACTTCATTTTACCTTGTTTCTTTATTTACTTCTTAACTTTTTGTTCTTACTTCATTTTACCTTGTTTCTTTATTTACTTGTTAACTTTTTGTTCTTACTTCATTTTACCTTGTTTCGTTATTTACTTGTTTAACTTTTTCTTTTTCAACTTATTTATAAAACAATAAACAATTGAATTTATCCTTTGAGTATTTTTCATCTAATCTTTTAATCTATAACTTTTTCAAACATTCATATCTGTCGTTTATCTTCTTCTTGAAACCTCATAAACGGTGAAGGAAAAATCCTGGAACATGGTTTGAAACACTGAAATTGTTTCAGCTGAAACCGGCAAAATCATACGTGTGTGTGTGTGTGTGTGTGTCACAGGTGACACGGTGTCACTGGTTAGGTCATCATGTTTAGGCTCATTCACTCGAAAAATTATTTAGGCCAAATCTTTAAAACTGTATCATTGCATACACATTTTCAATTCATTTCAATCGCACAAATGCAGAAATAATTATTTGCAGTATCTTATCTGATTTATTTTGAGAATGTCATGCCTGATCATTTGCACCCACACCACCAAAAATGGGGGCAAAAGGGAGGAGATCGCATTTAATCGGTTATAACAAGAGGTCAGAAATATAAGTGCTGCAGAAACCTCTGAATCTCAGCTATAATCTCATGTAAACCATTTCTACAATCGCCAAACAAAGCGAAGTCACCAAACAGTTAAAAGAGCAGATACGTCACCATGAATCTGTGGACAGGTAATATCCACATTTTAATTTATGATTTACTGGAGTTCCAAGTGTGCTTAATCCTTAATGAAACTGATGTAAACCTGCAACTACAATGATCCAGGGAAGAAAGAAAGAAGCAATACTTCACCCATGCTTACATTTAAATCACTCTCATCCTTTTCTGTGATGTCACAGTCAGCAGTAGTGGTGGGGTTGGTTGGCTGCTGCAGCCTGCTTTCTGCAGCTCGGTCTTCTCTCTGCTTGCTGAATTTGTCCACTAGCCGAGTGTCTTTAGAGCGTTTGGCCCGCATCACCTCACTGGCTGGTGTCTTACTACTGGAGTTGATTTCGAAGATGGTCTATTTCAGGAGAGAATTATATGTTTCTTTGCTTACTAGAACACTTTTTACCAGAAAATGCAGCGCTGTGATGTGTCTGCATCAAACTCACCGCTTTGGATTTGTAGCTCTTGATGGCATCGACTATTTGAAGGCACTCCAGTTCCATTTTTTCCAGACCACACCCTGAAACAAATCAAATTGTCTTACCTAACTGCCATCAGTTCCTCACTACTCCTTTTGATTATTTTCATAATTTCTCTCTTCTTTTTATAGTTTATCCTCCTTTGAACTTACCAAGTACTGGATGGACACCCATGCTGGACAGATCTGTGTTTTTAACCCGTCTGATGGACTCCGGCGAGGGGTTTGGCCGCGACTTGAGGTACTGCTTTTAGGCGTTCTCTGAGACACGGAGCAGATTTTGCAGGTCCAGGGAGTTTTCGTGAGACGTGATCAGATGAGCACTTTCATCATCCAAGATCCTCTGAGGGACTCGGCCAAACACACCTTCTGAATCTGGAGTACGAAAAGAAATGCAGACATTTCAATACAGTGACAGATAAAAAGAGCACTAAATAAAGTTTATTAGCAACCTCAAATGTGTAGCACATCAGTTAAACAGTTCATCTGTCACTTTATGACCTGACAGGCATGCAGTAGAGTCTACCTTGTGTTTGTTCAGGTGAAGCAAACTGAACTGGTCACCCTAGGAAGAGGTGGAGGTCGTAGACATAAGGCATTTCATCAGGACAAATCAGACTATAGGCTGTGCCACTTTGGCCCGCTCATCCCACACGCCCCAATGGGAAAAGACAGGGGGAAAATACACGTAATGCTGGCCTAATCATTTCAAATTAAACAAGCTGAATCACTTTGTTCCTTCTGCATACAGCTGCTCACCAACTCTGTGCAAGAAAAGTTTGGCCTTGGAGGGGAAGTTGTAATTGATGACATTATCCAGCAGGGGGATGTCTATACCACGAGCAGCAACATCAGTCACCAGAAGCACCATGGCTTTCCGATGCACAAATTTCCCAATGTTGATCTTCCTGGCAGTCTGATCAAGGGCACTGTAGATGTAGGCACACTCTAAACCTTCTGACGACAGCAGCTGGACATCAGGAGAAAAAAAGAAGAAGTCAACTAAAGCTCTAGTTTTTAAAACAATATTTAACATTCTCACAAATTTAGGCTACACTGTTATCTTACCTCCTTTAGGTACTCCACATGGTGTTTGGTGGCAGCAAAGACCACTGTCTGTTCCTGAGGCTTCACTACGTTCCTCAGGAGGTGGAGCAGCAGAGCCGGCTTGTCATCCACACGCAGGTGGAAGAATGACAGCTGATCAAAGTTAGAAGAAATGAAAACATGCTCAAAGCCATGGAAACATCAGGTGACTGTGAGGACTTTTGCTTTGGGCTTTACATTTAAATCATTCAACATTTCTGGGAGAAGAATACAAATTTTTGAATAGCAAGTGTCTGAAGACAGAGCAACAAGTAGAAAGACCAAGACACTGACGCAGTAGCTGATTTAACATAAGTTAGCATGTAGAGTAGATGCAATAATCCTGTACTGAGTTTGTAATAAATAATGCAAAACCTTCCACCTAATTTCTCAGATTAAACAAAAGGTAAATAAAACAAAAGCAAATTCTGCCTTTTTACCTTGATCTGATCACTGAGCTTGGAATCCACATCCAAACGAATCAGTACAGGCTCTGTCATGCCTGAGAAAAAAGTTTGTATACACCGGTGTGAATATAATTAGGATTATTTGCCTTTAGATGCTAAAAAATATGGAAGCTAAGTTGAATGAATATGCTTTATGATGAGAAAATAAGCCAGAAAAACTTTGAGAATCTACACCGTGGAGGGTTAATTTATTAGATAAATGTCTACAGAAAAAAGAAATTGATCTCTGTATATATACACGTGTATATACACACACATATATGTAAGCGCATGAATGGCTTTTATGCCCTGTTAAAAAGTCCTCCGGCCAGGGCATGCGTTACCTACATGGGAGGAGTATGATTCCCCCAGAGGCCAAATCAGAGTGCTCACCCGTTCTCTCCTTGCTGTGGTAATTAAAAGTGTAGTCGGCGAGTAGCGCTGCTGCAAGCAAGTTGTGGACTTGAGTTGAATCGGACTAAGGCGGGCAAGTGTGCGTTCATAGAACCAGTAGGTCACGTTGGGAACGTATTTTATTTCTGTTACTGTGAATGTACCAATGTAGACATCTGTTACTATTGCCTTGAGTTAGCAGCTATGTTGTAGGAATAAGTAAATAGTAGCCTGGCTCCACAGGATATTCCTCATTTCTAAGTTGCTTCAGTTATTGTGGAGAGTTAATGTTCCCAAAGATTTTACCTGATGGAGTAACTAAGTTAGCATACAAATCCGTTCTTGTTCAGAAAGCCTGCATACACATGGCGGCCTTTGAGTGAGCAATTGTGTCCACTAGAGGGTGGTGTTGACTCACAAATGAAGGAATTGACCTAAATTGATTATGATTCTGTGTTTATGCCATCCTGTTATGTTATTACTCTAAGCTCTGTTTCTGGTATCAGGATCTGCCCCTTTGTAATCTGGTATGGTGTTCTCTGTAATACTGAAGTATGAGAAATGCTAGACAAGAGAGATGTTTATGTTATTTCTTATTTGTATTAATTACAGAACCACATCCTTACTTGCCAGCGAGAGTGTGTGTTCGATGTGGGCTCGTGGCAAATAAAGTTCTTCCACTCTGACATCATTCCCCGTCTCTGACCGGACATTATTACCAGGGAACAGTACCAAATCCCGTTTCAGAGATAGTGGTCCAGGGCGTCCACTATAACAAGTGGTCCTTCCAGACGGATTGATCCCTGTAATAAAAGCATGGAAGAACAGCGCACCAGGAGACACCAGGCTCTTCTGCCCACCTTAGAGGATATGACTTAAGTGACTATCTCCCCCGGAAGGATATAATACTCTTCATCTTTGCCTGACTGCCTCTTTTTCTTGGTCTTTGGTCGCTCTTCGCCATCTTCCTGCTGACCTCTTCTTTTACCACCTACCACCTCTGAAAACACCCCCTGGTGGAAATAGAAAGAATTACATGGTACAAAGTGACAAAACATGACACAGAGATCCTACTATCTTCCTCTTCTAGTTTGTATACAACATCATCTACATCAAAACTGCACTTTATTTTGCTTCTTCTTCATCAGACAGCATAAACAACTTTCTCATTTTGACTCAAATATTGGTTTTGAATGAAAATGATGAAACAATCCTGGGTGTTTATTCAACTTGTGAGCAGGTTTTCTAATCCACCGTACTATTATTATTGACACTAGTACATGTTCGTGCTGCTAATACACTCAAGAACATATAGCAAAGCTAAAAAGTGAAAAGTAGGTCTTGCCTATATAAATAAACATAAGACAGTTGTGAGACTTTGACATAGTAACATCTTCAGTAATATTTACACCTGTGAAGACATCTGACAAGCATTAGCCTTATTTTGAAACCAAGATTGTTTACACAGAGTTTGTAATTGCAGAGAAATGCTCCATTTATTTTGGTCATTTCATTTTTGAGCAGGAAGCTCACCTTTTTTGTTATAGCCTTTAGATGAATAGAGAGTTTTTCAATTAAATACATATTCTTTAAATAATGTTCCCTCTTATAAAAAGTAGGATTATTTTTAAAAAAAAAATTAAAAAATGTATTATACCTCTATTACTTAGAAAAAAAACTGTTTTTTTCTGTTGTCTGTTATATGGCCCCTAGAGACCAAGCACGTACAAACTCCAAAACACATGCAAACTCCAAAACACATGCAAACTCCAAAACACATGCAAACTCCAAAACACTTGCAAACTCCAAAACACTTGCAAACCCCAAAGCACATGCAAATTCCAAAACACAACGGAAGTGCTCCAGGACGCTAGGGGCAGTGTTGAGCTTTTGTTTCCTAGTAACTACACAAGCCAGGAAGTACCAATGACCGGATTTGGGGTTTGCAGCCTTTTTTTTTTTTTTTTTCTCCCATCATTTATTTAGACAATTGAACAACAAACATACATAGTAATGTAGAATATAGAAAGGGTATGAAAAATTCCACAGCTTGCAGTGTCTTGAACAAGTTACGTATACAAGTACATAAACAAAAAGGTATACTTTAGAAGAAAACAGATAAACAAAATAACTGAAAAAAAAGAAAAAGGGAAGTGCTCAAGGTATAAATAAACAACACGTAAGTCAAGTGAAATTATACATTTGACACAGCTCTAGTGTTTTACATGCTTTGGAGTTAGTACTGTTCTTAAGATTCTCCAGATAAATGGAAAACAAGGCTTTAAAAGCAAATATGTTTGGACGCTGTTGAGAAAATTTTGTACAATGTATGTGAAATTTGGCAAAAATAATCAGAAGATTAATAATATATTTTTTCCCTGGATTTATTTTATCGGTATGTGAGAGTCCAAATAGAATATGTTGAAACTTCAGTTTACATGAGGAATCAATTTTGGTGTTTATAAAATTATTTAGATCAATCCAAAATACATGTGTATAAGTGCATTCCCAAAATAAATGACATATTGTTTCCTCTGCATTGCTGCAAAAAGTACAAAGAGTATCAATATTTTTTTTAAATTTAACCAGATATGTCTTTACCGGATAACATCTATGGATCAACTTAAGAGTAACTTCTCTTATCTTATTAGTAATAATAAATTTCCTTGATAGAATCCAAGTGTTTTTCCAGTCTATATCATTGTAAATATTGCTCCAGTAAAATACAGCTGCAGGTTTGGAAACAATATCTCTTTGAATGATTTGTCTAATACATTGATTTGTGGCTTTATTACTCAATAAAGGACAGATGTTACCGATGTATATGCTTCCGGGATTTAGTTCTGGAATAATACAATTTCTACCCTTAGGAGCAGACACCAATAACCTTCTCACTCCATCTGGTATCGCATCAAAAAGTACAGCATATTCTCTTGGAGTGACAGGAAAATCATAAACAGACAAAAATTCCTTATAAGAAAATAATTGACCATTATCATTCAGTAATTGACTCACAAGTAAAATATTTCTATCAACCCATTTCTGAATATATATTGATTTGTTCTTAAATTTAATATCCTGATTGTTCCAAATGAGATATTTATGGGGAGAAAAGTTGTGAGAGTATATTGCTAGTTAATAGATAATGCTCTGCCAGCAATAGAGAGACCCACTACACTGCTGTTTTTAAAATGAATAGAGAGTAACTGCATAGGAAGAAGGAAAAGATATGCAGAAATTGGACAACCTTGCCGGATCCCACGGTTGATATCAAATCTTTTCGTTGTACCCAAAGGGAATTTGATTGAGCTATTTGCATCTGTATATAAGGTTTGAATTGATTTTTTAAAGATATTTCCAAAACCAAAAATATCAAGTGCTCTGAACATGAATTCATGTTCAATGGAGTCGAAAGCTTTATAAAAATCCAAAAAAAGAATGAAACTATTATCTGTGATTAAATCTGAATGATCTAAAATATCAATTACCAGTCTTATGTTGTTAGTTATGTGTCTGCCAGTCATAAAACCAGACTGTGTTTCATCAATGATATCATTAAGTGCACATTTTAACTTTTTAGCCAAACACATAGCAATTATTTTATAATCGTTATTCAGCAGTGAAATGGGTCTCCAATTTTCTATCAAAAGGGTGTCTTTTTGAGGTTTCGAAATCAAAGTAATTAGCCCCTGAGTCAAAGAAGGAGGGAGTTTTTCATTATCAATGCTTTCAATATATACTTTATGTAAAAAGCGTGATAAGTCCTTTGAAAATAATTTGTAAAGTTCAGAAGTCAAACCGTCATTCCCTGGACTCTTATTAAGTTTCATTTTCTTAATAGCACCTTCAATGTCTAGTATTGTGATGGGGGCATCACACATAGTTTTATTATTGTCACTAATTTTTTTAATATTACCTAAGGAATTATAGAATTTATCCATGGCTTCTGTAGAAAGATTAGATTTATATAAATTTTTATAGAAAAGTTCACAAGTCTTGGAAATCACTTGAGGGTCTTGTGTGATGACTCCATCTGAACAAAGTTTAGTCATGCTGGCAAAAGCATTATGGTGTTTTTCTAATTTGAAAAAATAGCTAGAGTTTTGTTCTCCCTCTTCAAGCCATTTCCTTCTTGACCGCACAAAGGCACCTTTTGCCTTGTAAATATATATATTATCTAATTTTAATTGTAGAATTTGAAGTCTGTTCCGGTTATCTTCAGATAAATTATCAGGTGATCTAGACAAAGTGATAATTTCAGAAATTATTTCTGACTCTTCTTTTTTTCTATTTTTAACTGTTTCAGCTCCCCTTTTCATTAAAAGAGACCTCAATTCAAATTTCATAAGCTCCCAATTTTTACAAAAAGCATTTTCAATACATGCCTTGTTCCAATACTCATCTATTTTTGTTTTAATTTCCTTTACCAAAGAATCATTGAGTAAAAGAGAATTATTTAATTTCCAATAAGCATTCACTCTTTTAGACGGTTTACTGGCATACAAACATATCTCCAAAAAAATTGTTTTATGATCTGTCAATGGTGTTGGCAACATTTTTGATGTAGAAACATATTCGGATAAAGGATCAGAAATTAGCCAATAATCAATACGAGACTGTAAAGAGCCAGATCTATTTTTCCACGAAAATTCCTTAGTTGTTGGATTGGGGTTTGCAGCCTTAAAGGCCACATTTTAAGGCCGATTACATCACAGCGACACCACGAAGGCTGTCCCAATTCAAAGGCTGCTCAAAATGCGGCCCTCAAATGCGTCCTTAATTTCCCTGAATTTTAAGGATGGGTTGGTGTAGCCTTCATGGCCCAACATATCCCAGATTTCATAGGGCGGCTGTGGTGTGGATAATTTTGCCGAAAAAAACGGCGGAAGCGGAGCCGCCGAAGAGTAAACTTTCAGAAGTAAGTACTGAATATTATGTCACTTATTTATGCGCAAATGTTTTTATAATGAAGAACATTAAAACATTACTGTTGGCCACATGTCGGGAAAGTTATGTGACATTAGCGATGTTTGTACTAACTTGGTTTTAAAGCCTTTACTTCAAAATATACGCCGTTCAATAGTTGATTTTAATCTTACAGAGAATGTGATGATTTTATGGATAATTAAAGTAAGTCATATATCCACAAACACAACAAGCTGAAAGTTAGTGATGCTGCTCGGTTTGCAGTCCTGAATATCACAGCACAAGCAGAATTCACTGCACTGTTAATGTTAGCTATGTTATATTGCTGCCTCTGTTCGGTGGTGTCCAGCCAAACGGACTTTAACGTGTGTTTGAACGTGCTTTAATCACAGGAGTCACACATGTGTCCACTTTACCATCTGGGAACTCTTCTTGTTTAGCACTCGTAATAACACAATCCTCCTTCTTTTGTGCTGTTTTGTAGCAGTGTAAACACCTGAGACTGTCACCTGTCTGTCTGTCCTGCACTCTCTCTCTTTTTCTTTCTCTCTGATTGTGTAATAAAAGTATGAACATGTATTTATAAGTTACACTTGTGTTTGAATCCTGCAGCTTATCACACATTTGATTTCCATGTGTGACGACTGCAAGTGTCCAGAGTGAGGACAGACTGAGGGACCCACTGCTGCATATCATCTGTGAGGCTTTGCACCCCTGATGATCCACCAGGACAAACTCAGCAGTGTGTGAGGAAGAGGAGGAGGAAGAGCCAGCAGCAGCTGACAGATGGAGAGAATAGACAGACTGTTCCCTGTTTGTGAAGGACTGCTAGGAAAGTTTAACATAACTAATTGTCTGTCCTAAATCAGTCTTATTAGGTAATGTTCAAATAATTTTATCATTCCAGTGTTTGCAGTGTGGGAGAAAGTACTCAGGGCCTTCAAGTTACACACTATGAAAGGCAGAAACAAGTTTAATATTCAGAAACCTAAAGTATGTATCAGCAGCTGAATGGAGCTAAAAATAAATGTTTGTTTCAGTTCTATGAAGCTCTGAGTATTTTGGATTAGTAGCGCTGCTGTGTTTGTTGCATCATATTGCTGTAATTGTTTATATGCTTTATATATTCTGAGGTAAGTTGATCTACAGTGTTACATCATATTCTATAAGGATGTTATGTGTTTGTAGACTTTCTGCCCAGTTTGACCCATTTAGCAGAAGTCAGCCTGTTTAAGGCTCTGATATCTATTCTGTATGACTTAAAGCAGTTATGACATGGTCTGATTTTCTCACCCAATAAAGGAATATTCAATATATCAGTCTACTCTTCATTTTATCAGAAACAGTTATCACAGCTCATACAATTTCTTTTTACACATGTATGTAAGCAATGAGCCAAATTTAGTAATGCCAACATACTGAAGGAACAACATTTGTCTCTTATATATGATACACCTATATATGCACTGTCAAAGATACTTGTCTTTGAGTGAAGATTTAAGGTGATAAGACATATAAATAACTGCAACTTGAATCTGTACTGAAGCTCAGTATTTGACACAGAGTTCATGTTCACTCTTGTAATAGCTAATAATGATTAATATAATAACTATAATATTGGCCATGTTATATTTACATTACCAAAGTGATATAACTTTAGTCTCATGAACAACATTAGCTAATTGTTATTTACTAACTAATCTTAAATGACTGTTCAGTACAGAAATGAAGCCCAAAAATCATGTTTTACTGTCCTGTGGTCTCAGCCTCAGATACTTATCAAATCACACAAAGCTCTTGTAGAAACAAACAAACAAATGAACAAAATGTGTTTTCCTTCATTTCTGTCAAACAAAGTTGTATGACATGTTTCCAGCTTTTAGTATCATGGTTGCTAGGCAACCTGGGAAGCGCGACAGAGACTAGACCGTCCCATACAGACAAACTTGCCGTTTATTTTGCAAATCAAGCTCAACACTGCCCCTAGCGTCCTGGAGCACTTTCGTTGTGTTTTGGAATTTGCATGTGCGTTGGGGTTTGTACGTGCTTTGTCTCTAGGGGCCACCGTACATTAGAGATGCTCGTGGCAATTCATTTCTTAATCAGCTAAACAGGTCAGTTAAGAAACAGTCAAATATTAAGTTAAACTTGAAAACGGTTTAAAAAAAAATATCCCCATTCCAAAATGTCACATGACAATCTCATTGGCTCACGGAGTTATGATGTCACTACACTTTGATCCTTTGAAGTTTGTCCTTAAACAGGGGTGAGAAACAGCAATTTGTAGTTCGTGTCTTCGCAGCATTTGTGTTTGCAGCCTTCACACGTTCACCACAGAAACTTTTGGAAAACTTTTCAGAGTTGTCGTTTACAACCTTCAACATGTATCCAACAAGACACCAACCAAGGCAAAAAGATTACGCCGCTTCTCCTTCCTGTCGTGGCCGGCCAAATGACCTCTTAGCCGTCCAAAGGGCATTACATGACAGTAAGAAGGAAAACTACCATCTCCAGAATAAAATTCAACAGATTGAAGAAGAGAAACTTCAACTGCAGGAGAAGTGTAGACAGATGGAAGCGCAAAATAAGAACCTGGAAGAAAGACAACAACGCCAGCCCGACATAACAATTATTAATGAGGGCTGGGGAATCAAGTTTGGACAAGCACGAGAGCAGATTGTCTTCCTAATTAAGGAAAACAAGCAAAAGAGCGCGGAACTAAAGGAGATGTCCAACCAGCTTAAAGACAGCAAAGCTACTGTTGAGAAGACAGAATGGGATCTCCAATATATGGACCAAAAGAATCGGCTGCTCCAAACAAACTTCGATGAAGCTGTGAAAAAAAATAAAGAAATCCTCCAACAGAAGGAAGAACAGGAGAAAAAGCAAAGAGACATGGAGCACAAACTCAAAGTCACGGAGGAAAAATACAGGATGCTGAAAATAAAGTTGGATGATACACTGCACCAAAATAAAGACCTTCTTCAAGACAAAGAGCAACAGCAAGACAGATTGAAAGAAGAGAAACGTATTGTCGAAGACTTTGAGGGTAAAAATCTAAAACTGCAACAGTTTTGTAGTGAACTGAAGGACAAAACAAGTCAACTAGAAGGGGAAAAAGAAAAACTGGACAAACAATGCTCACACATGCAGAAAAGGATGGCTCAAATGGCGAGAAACAACTCCGAGCTCACTAAGGGGATATTGTTGGAATACAACAACTTGAAGCGCAAACACACTGAAATGCAGGTGCAAAAGCAGGAACAAGACAACATACATGACGACCTGCAGCGTACGCTCCAAGATATCCACAGAAGAAATGAGGAGCTACAAGACATGTACAAAGAAGTACAACAGAGAAACGCACACATGCACAAGGACAAGATAATGCAGGAGGCAACATCCAAAGAGCTCAAGGAAAAGCTTGAAGAAAAACGAGCAACACTGGAAGAGGTGGAGAAAACATGCAAGAAGCTTGAGATACAAAATGCAGAAACCATTGATGAGTTGAGAACCCTCATCCTGGAAAAAAAAGTTCTTGTAGAAAACTGCATGAAAAAGGAGAACAAACGTTTCCGCTGGCCCTGGAGGAGAGACTCTACTGCTTCCTCACCTGGTGTAGCCTCGTCTTGCTCCACCTCTGTTCACCTCCCCAACCAGTCCCGGCAGTTGACTGTCCCCTCCTGAGCCTGGTTCTGCCGGAGGTTTCTGCCCGTTTAAAGGCAGTTTTTCCTCCCCACTGTCGCCTAGTGCGTGCTCAGAGGGGATTGTTGGGGTTTTCTCTCCTCTACCTTGTTTCATTATTTACTTGTTAACTTTTTGTTCTTACTTCATTTTACCTTGTTTCATTATTTACTTGTTAACTTTTTGTTCTTACTTCATTTTACCTTGTTTCATTATTTACTTGTTAACTTTTTGTTCTTACTTCATTTTACCTTGTTTCATTATTTACTTGTTAACTTTTTGTTCTTACTTCATTTTACCTTGTTTCTTTATTTACTTGTTAACTTTTTGTTCTTACTTCATTTTACCTTGTTTCGTTATTTACTTGTTTAACTTTTTCTTTTTCAACTTATTTATAAAACAATAAACAATTGAATTTATCCTTTGAGTATTTTTCATCTAATCTTTTAATCTATAACTTTTTCAAACATTCATATCTGTCGTTTATCTTCTTCTTGAAACCTCATAAATGGTGAAGGAAAAATCCTGGAACATGGTTTGAAACACTGAAATTGTTTCAGCTGAAACCGGCAAAATCATACGTGTGTGTGTGTGTGTGTGTCACAGGTGACACGGTGTCACTGGTTAGGTCATCATGTTTAGGCTCATTCACTCGAAAAATTATTTAGGCCAAATCTTTAAAACTGTATCATTGCATACACATTTTCAATTCATTTCAATCGCACAAATGCAGAAATAATTATTTGCAGTATCTTATCTGATTTATTTTGAGAATGTCATGCCTGATCATTTGCACCCACACCACCAAAAATGGGGGCAAAAGGGAGGAGATCGCATTTAATCGGTTATAACAAGAGGTCAGAAATATAAGTGCTGCAGAAACCTCTGAATCTCAGCTATAATCTCATGTAAACCATTTCTACAATCGCCAAACAAAGCGAAGTCACCAAACAGTTAAAAGAGCAGATACGTCACCATGAATCTGTGGACAGGTAATATCCACATTTTAATTTATGATTTACTGGAGTTCCATGTGTTCTTAATCCTTAATGAAACTGATGTAAACCTGCAACTACAATGATCCAGGGAAGAAAGAAAGAAGCAATACTTCACCCATGCTTACATTTAAATCACTCTCATCCTTTTCTGTGATGTCACAGTCAGCAGTAGTGGTGGGGTTGGTTGGCTGCTGCAGCCTGCTTTCTGCAGCTCGGTCTTCTCTCTGCTTGCTGAATTTGTCCACTAGCCGAGTGTCTTTAGAGCGTTTGGCCCGCATCACCTCACTGGCTGGTGTTTTACTACTGGAGTTGATTTCGAAGATGGTCTATTTCAGGAGAGAATTATATGTTTCTTTGCTTACTAGAACACTTTTTACCAGAAAATGCAGCGCTGTGATGTGTCTGCATCAAACTCACCGCTTTGGATTTGTAGCTCTTGATGGCATCGACTATTTGAAGGCACTCCAGTTCCATTTTTTCCAGACCACACCCTGAAACAAATCAAATTGTCTTACCTAACTGCCATCAGTTCCTCACTACTCCTTTTGATTATCTTCATAATTTCTCTCTTCTTTTTATAGTTTATCCTCCTTTGAACTTACCAAGTACTGGATGGACACCCATGCTGGACAGATCTGTGTTTTTAACCCGTCTGATGGACTCCGGCGAGGGGTTTGGCCGTGACTTGAGGTACTGCTTTTAGGCGTTCTCTGAGACACGGAGCAGATTTTGCAGGTCCAGGGAGTTTTCGTGAGACGTGATCAGATGAGCACTTTCATCATCCAAGATCCTCTGAGGGACTCGGCCAAACACACCTTCTGAATCTGGAGTACGAAAAGAAATGCAGACATTTCAATACAGTGACAGTGCTAAATAAAGTTTATTAGCAACCTCAAATGTGTAGCACATCAGTTAAACAGTTCATCTGTCACTTTAAGACCTGACAGGCATGCAGTAGAGTCTACCTTGTGTTTGTTCAGGTGAAGCAAACTGAACTGGTCACCCTAGGAAGAGGTGGAGGTCGTAGACATAAGGCATTTCATCAGGACAAATCAGACTATAGGCTGTGCCACTTTGGCCCGCTCGTCCCACACGCCCCAATGGGAAAAGACAGGGGGAAAATACACGTAATGCTGGCCTAATCATTTCAAATTAAACAAGCTGAATCACTTTGTTCCTTCTGCATACAGCTGCTCACCAACTCTGTGCAAGAAAAGTTTGGCCTTGGAGGGGAAGTTGTAATTGATGACATTATCCAGCAGGGGGATGTCTATACCACGAGCAGCAACATCAGTCACCAGAAGCACCATGGCTTTCCGATGCACAAATTTCCCAATGTTGATCTTCCTGGCAGTCTGATCAAGGGCACTGTAGATGTAGGCACACTCTAAACCTTCTGACGACAGCAGCTGGACATCAGGAGAAAAAAAGAAGAAGTCAACTAAAGCTCTAGTTTTTAAAACAATATTTAACATTCTCACAAATTTAGGCTACACTGTTATCTTACCTCCTTTAGGTACTCCACATGGTGTTTGGTGGCAGCAAAGACCACTGTCTGTTCCTGAGGCTTCACTACGTTCCTCAGGAGGTGGAGCAGCAGAGCCGGCTTGTCATCCACACGCAGGTGGAAGAATGACAGCTGATCAAAGTTAGAAGAAATGAAAACATGCTCAAAGCCATGGAAACATCAGGTGACTGTGAGGACTTTTGCTTTGGGCTTTACATTTAAATCATTCAACATTTCTGGGAGAAGAATACAAATTTTTGAATCGCAAGTGTCTGAAGACAGAGCAACAAGTAGAAAGACCAAGACACTGACACAGTAGCTGATTTAACATAAGTTAGCATGTAGAGTAGATGCAATAATCCTGTACTGAGGTTGTAATAAATAATGCAAAACCTTCCACCTAATTTCTCAGATTAAACAAAAGGTAAATAAAACAAAAGCAAATTCTGCCTTTTTACCTTGATCTGATCACTGAGCTTGGAATCCACATCCAAACGAATCAGTACAGGCTCTGTCAGGCCTGAGAAAAAAGTTTGTATACACCGGTGTGAATATAATTAGGATTATTTGCCTTTAGATGCTAAAAAATATGGAAGCTAAGTTGAATGAATATGCTTTATGATGAGAAAATAAGCCAGAAAAACTTTGAGAATCTACACCGTGGAGGGTTAATTTATTAGATAAATGTCTACAGAAAAAAGAAATTGATCTCTGTATATATACACGTGTATATACACGTGTATATACACACATACATACACACACACACACACATATATATATATATATATATATATATATATATATATATATATATATATATATATATATATATATATATATATATATATATATATGTAAGTGCATGAATGGCCTTTATGCCCCATTATATCTGTGATGTGCTGATTGTGAGTTGAACAGACAAGATAAATTCCACAGCGTGTACATGGTTATTGTGCATATACATGTAAATATACAGACACAATGAATAATAATATCCGTAAATACATCTACGGTTCATTTTCTAGAATATGATCAAGTCTGCTACATACTATTAGTTATGAATATAACCCCCGAAGATTAAAACAAATATATAAACCTTTCTTTAATCAATCGACTTAATGTAAAAAAAAAAAAAAAATACAATAAATATTAGAGAAAAAGCAGATACTAAAATCCCCATCAAGTTAAAATTTCTTTTGTAAATTTATCTAGTAATATCTTACATTTCCAATTTTATTAACAAAAATGTGGATATTGTAGGCATATAAAGTAACTAATGGCTTGGTCATTGTTTCTTTTTATAAAACATTAATTATATTTCTTATTTTGTTGGTTTGTTATTTTTGTTGGTTAAGTGAACGTGCCCAATACAGTTGTCACAATCTGAAAGTAGGAACTCAAGCGCAGAACAGGTTGACGTCTCAGAGCACTGTTTATTTACACACCAGTGCGATAATATATACAGTGACGGGGAAAAATCCAGGGTTCCAAGGGATTAGGGGAAGGCTCTCTCTCTCACGCTCGCTCACGTCCTCACATCCAACTCACACACGTTCCTACAGCTGGGAGGTCACAGGTCCGGGAAGGTAAACTGGAACAAGAAAGGGAAAAAATCACTCCCAAGTCACAAAGGTAGGGCGTAAAGGTACAAGACCACGGGAGCTGGGAAGAGAGACTAACGTTAGTAGCACAATCATCCAGCGATGAGAAGATCTGTGGCCCAGCCTCAAATAGTAGTCGGGAAATCAGCTGATCGCCAACAGGTGTGTGAGCCAAGGGCGGGAGCCAGCAGTGAGCTTAGCTAAAAATGACTAAATTAGGATAACTTATTTATTTTGCGTACTCTGTACAAGCTCATTTGTTCCCAGATCTCAAGAAAATTGGATCAAGTTTACGTAAGATGACCAAGTTAGGGCAACTTACTCATTTTGAGTACACTGTACGGCCTTGTTAGTTCCCAGAACTCAAAAAAATTAAGGAAACTCGTTGCCTCAAAAAAACTAAGTCAAGCTTACTTAAGATGACTGTTAGGACAACAGCCATCATTGCAAGTCTGCAGTATTAAGAATAACTTGATATTTCTGACTGTACAATACTAATTGTTTACCTACTGACAAACATTTCAAGTTCAACTAAATGAAAAAACAATTTGTGGTAACCTGAATATGATTAAAAATAATTAACAACACTTTTTGTAATGATGTTAAAATGAGCCCAACTTTTATTTTCAAACACAACAAAGTATAACAGCCAACATACTGGACACTGTTCTGCTGAACAACAAACAATTATATTGCCATCACGGTTATAATCTTACAATGAAACAAAGTCTCAGATGTAATTATTCTGAAAATAAGTTTAGGCCTACCACAAGTTTGTTTTGTACTTACATTACTTATATAATCAAAATAAAATATTTGTTGTTCTGTCACAAGTGCAGTCTCTAATTTAAACAACACATTTGTTTTTCATTCCAACACAGGAGCTGGAATGTTGTATTATTTTAAGGATGGCTTGTTTCCAGTCCAGGCATTACTGCCTGAATGACTATCATGGATCGAGGTGATCCAAATGTAGGTGCAGAAGAAAGTCTTTAACTTCCCTTAAGTACAGTGGCAGTGGATGTGGGTTGGAGATGCAATGAGCTTGAACCTGCAGGCGACCATCTTCACTGACCACACCATCTGTGACGGAGGACTCATCTCTCCTGTTGTCCTGCAAGCAAACAATCATATTTTTTGGAACATGAACTGAATTGCTTTCTTAAAACATTTTTTTCTGCATTTGGTATAAAACAGACTCCAATTTACACAATCTCAGGCTCCCTCCCCACCAGAGAGGTGACATTCAATGTCCCACTGTCAGTCTGGATAGCCCTGACCACCACCCAACACACAATAATGTCATGAAAGCATCATTTTAAAAAGGGCTATGCAAACATGGCCAATAACTTTCATTCTAATGATGTGCAAAATGATTTGGGCACAAAACAAATTTTGTTGTTAGAAAACTTGCAGACTTCACTATTTACAGTGTAGACCCTCTAAACTAAGTTTGGGGGATGTGATCTTTCAAGAAATGCAGACCAAACTGTTGTTGTTTGTTTACTTACACAGCATGTCTTGTAGAATTAACTGGAGTCACCAACAACAGCATAGTGCAGTCATATCTCAAGTCTAATAACAGAAGACAGGAAAAGATCAGTAAAGAAACAACTTCCCCAAACCAAAGCACAAATAAAACAATAAGTAAAACAGGGTGATCTAAAGTATGATTAAAGTTCAGCCTGATTAATATAAATGTCACTGACAGTTGCTAATATATTGGAAAACCAAAATACTTACCACTGAGTTTATGTCTTTCTGTCCAACAGCAGGAGTGCTGGTCCCGAGCCTCAAAGACAGTAAGAAGCAAGCAGAGGGAGAAAAAACAGAACATTTTTCAGAAACTGATTTGATCCTTAATGGCTGTGCAATTATTGTAACATAGAGCTTGCTTATGTTGTTAAATAAAGTCTAGATTTGACATTAATAGATGCCACAGATGTTCAAAAGCTGCCACAAAGCATGAAAAAAAATGGACGTCTCTGAAAACGTCAGAGCATTTTTGCAAATATGTGATGTCTTGATAAATTGAGCAGATATTTGAACTTTACACAGCTACATTGTTGCCTGAAAATATCTTAAAAGTTTATTTTGTGACCCAGAAAAAGTAATAAGTTTTTTAGCCGCGCTCCTCCGCCATTGCTATGCTTACACAGGCTCTGACAACCAGCCAACAAATGTGATCCTCCTTTTCCCCAGACTACCCTTTCTGGGTCACAAAATAACCTACACATCTACATTTTCAGGCGAGAATGTAGCTGTGTAATGCTCAAATATCTACTTAATTTATCAAAATATCACATATTTGCAAAAGTGCTTCCACGTTTTCAGAGAGCTCTGTTATCCACCAGCATGATAGCTGACCGGGAGGTCAAGGCTCGATAGAGTCCACGCCCACAGCTAACTCCTGGTAGTCTTTTCAATCCCCCTGCACTCCTTTGCTACTCAGGTTAAACATGATATATATATATATAATTAGTTAGTTAGTTAGTTATGGCTATGGATTGAAAATACCCCCCACGCCCAACGGCTGCACCTCCCAAAGAATTTTGTCTGGGCTCTTATTTCACTTTTTTATTTCAAACAATCAACAGAAAATTTCACTGACATAGTTTTATGTAATGTTTTTAAGGCTGTGGTGTTAATTTTTAAGTAACATGAGCCCAGTGGCAGCAGCAACGCTAACACTAACACTAACTAGCTAGCAAGATTATAAACCTGGTGCTAAACTAAGAGAAGCCACAAAATCAGTTTGAATAAGAGTAAACATTTACTCACCAAGTCAGTGTATCAAGTAAAGATTCACAGCAATGAAAACAGTAATATCTTGAGCTGACACTTTTCCAGGTTTGCTCAACATATTCCATAACAAATGCTGGCACCATGAACATGCGGACTGATCCAAGAGGGAGGAGGACGGTAGTGACGGGGCATTTTCAAAACACATCTTTCATCCTTCCGCACTGAGAAGCAAAACTTCCATCTTACTTCGTTTCTCTAAGTTAAGACAACTCAAATAAACTGAGTTTATCAGCATTTTTGCATAAAAAGTACTGGTAACTTATTTAAATCGAGTTCTGATAACAAATTGACAAAAACTGAGTTCAGCCTATTTAATATTTTTAATTAAACACAATATTACATTTTACAGTGCAGAGAGGTAGGGGAGAGAGAGAGAGAAAGCAAAAACACAAGTGTAGCCTTGTGAGGCCAGCTAGGCAGGCACGGGGACCATGACAGTACCCACCCCCCCAAAATGACCTTTAAATTTGGTAAATATTTTTACGTTTGTTTGAAAGGTACTTCGGTTTTATTTTGAAATCCATGCTTTTATTTTGAAACAAGAAACTGGCGTAAAACCGTTAAAGGGCTGTTAGTAACGTTTGTTATGGTATTAATATTGCTGGTTTTGTTTTGCTCCTAGCTCTTACGGTGTCTTCACTGAATGTTTCAATAAAAACCTTTCCAATAAAACCTCTGTGAAGCATCAGTATAAGAGACCATCATTCAGCCAGGGATGCTACAGTAAGAGCTTCAGCCTCACGAGTTTCACCTGACTGCCAAAGTCTATGATGAGAGAAGAGGGATTCATTGTGATGGTCTAAATGTGACACTCGCTCAAAATGGAAGCATCTCAGATATTAACTGCAGAAGCAGAAGGCTCAGATCAAATAAAAGACATCTGTCGAGCAAGCAAGGATGAGGAACTTCGCAGATCTGATCGCCCAAGAAATCCCACGGAGAAGATGCTTGCATTTCAGAGAGAGGAGGCACACAAAAGGGAGAAGTGGCTCATGCACCTTTATGATCAATGGAAGATCCAGGCACGTAAGGCAAGAAATCAGCTAAAGCTTGACATTCCAGAGAGTGAAATCGCAGCTCTCATTGATATCTTAGAGAAATGCATGAATGATATTACGGACATTTATGTACAAATCAGAGATCACCTCACACCATCCAGTGAAACGAGACGTCGTGTTGATGCATGTGAGGGCGTAACAAAGGACATTATTAAAATTGCATATGAAAGAATATCAGGCATAGACGAAGACTATGATAGTGAAGCAGTCAAAGAACGCCTTCGTGAGCTCCTTAACAGACACTATGCTCATTCCATATATGGATCCACAGTTTCACCTCCAAGTCAACACACTATAGACTCCATTGTCGCAGTAAAAAGAGCAGATGCTGCAGCAGAATTAGCAGCAAAGGAAGCAGAATATGAGTTGTTATTGGCAGAAGGAAAACAAAAAGAAAGGATCCAGCTCTTAGTAGAGCAACAGAAAAGGGATCTTGAAGCTCAAAAACATGAACTAGAAAGACTAAGAGCTGAAAAGGATATAAGCAGCACGAGCAAGAATGTCAATTTACAACCAAGACGTAATGCAGGAGGGCAGCTTGTGCTCTGCTAACAGCAAACTAAGGAACCAGGAACATATGCACCCACATCAAGCTGTGTCTCTGGCTCCAGTTCAGCATCTCATAAGATTTACAGCTTCACCTCCACAGACAGATGTGTCCCACTTAGCTCAAGCAGTACAAGACAGCATAGCCATGAACAGACTTCCAATGCCAGAGCCACCTGTATTCACCGGCGACCCAATCCAGTTCATTGAATGGAAATCTTCATTCATATCCCTCATAGATAAAAGGAACATATCTTCAGCTGACAAACTGCATTACTTGAGAAGATATGTGGGAGGTCCTGCACAAAAGACACTTGATGGTATCTTTTACAGGGAGGATGATGAAGCGTATAAGGATGCATGGGATCGCCTTAATAGCAGGTACAGTCAACCATTCATCTAGCAGAGAGCTTTCAGAGAAAAACTAGCTAGCTGGCCAAAGATCCACTCAAAGGATGCAGAACAACTCAGAGCATTCGCCGACTTCCTACATGCATGTCAGCAAGCCATGCCTCATATTAAAGGGCTGGACATTCTGAATGACTGTGAAGAGAACCAAAAGCTGGTCCAAAAGTTACCTGAGTGGGCAGCTTCAAGGTGGAACTGCAAGGTGACCCAGTTTATGAAGGACAGACAGGAATTTCCAGCCTTTCAGGACTTTGTCAACTTCATGTCATTAGAAGCAGAGATTGCCTGTAACCCAGTAACTTCCCTCCATGCATTATGTTTATCAGACTTACCTGTAGAGAAACATCATTTGAAAGAAAGGAGAAAAATAAATCTACTGTTCTCCATACACAGACACTTACAGAGAATGAGAAGAATGTACCATCCAAGACAAGCTTAAAGCCCCCTTGTACGTTCTGTCATGATAACAAACACCGCCTACATAGTTGTCCAGAGTTTAAAGGAACACCTCTGGAAGAGAAAAGAAAGTATGTAAGGGAAAACAAACTCTGCTATGGTTGTCTGAAACCAGGCCATAATGTTAAAGACTGCCGCCACAGACACGTATGTGATATCTGTAAGGGACGACACCCAACTTGCCTTCATGACAACAGATATTCCAACATGAACCCTGTGTTAGCCCCTAATCAGAATACAGATGAAGCAGTTACGACATTGTCTCTCAATACAGAGACTGAGAACACATCTACGACTACATCCATGATTTTGCCAGTCTGGGTTTCCTCTTCCAACAACCCAGGAATAGAAAGGCTTGTCTATGCTCTGCTTGACACCCAGAGTGACACTGTGTTTATTGATGAAGATATTAGTCGTAGCTTGACAACCAAGACCTATCCTGTCAGGCTAAAGCTAACAACCATGATCGGAAAGGACACAGTAACACACAGTGAAAGAGTCTCAGGTCTCAGAGTGCGTGGCTATACCTCCACAAATCACATTGATCTCCCTCCTGCCTATACCAAAGACTCCATACCAGTGAATCGAAGGCACATTCCTACCAGTGAAACGGCGAGGCATTGGAATCATCTCAAAGCAATAGCAGATGACATTCTGCCACATTTAGACTGTGAAGTTGGTCTTCTAATAGGCTATAACTGCTCACAGGCACTAGCACCAAGACAGGTCATCCTAGGAAGAGATAATGAACCTTATGCAGTCCGCACAGACCTAGGATGGAGCATCATAGGCTGCTCACCACCTCACCTTGAATCTCCTCCTGTCGCCAACATATGCCATAGAGTAACTGTCAAAGAGCTTCATCCAGTGACGCCATCCGATGCCATTAAAGTACTTGAGTCTGACTTTAAGGAAATCAGCAAGGACAGCAGAACAGTGTCTCAAGATGACATCCTCTTCCTCAATATGCTAAAGGAAAGCATTTACATGAACGCCCATGGTCACTATGAGATGCCTCTCCCTTTTAAAGAGAGACCCTACCTTTCCAACAACAAGCAGTTAGCTAATATCCGGCTCAACCATCTCAAACGAAAGCTGCTGAACAACAGGAACTACAAAACTCAAAACGTTTTTGAATGAGGTAATTAAAAACAATGATGCTGAAGAAGTTCTCTGTGAAGAGAAGGAAGGTGAAACATGGTATATTCCACACCACGGAGTTTATCATTCCAAAAAACCAGAGAAGCTCAGAGTGGTTTTTGATTGCTCGGCTAAGTACAAGGGAACTTGCCTAAATGATCATCTCCTGTCGGGCCCAGATTTGACAAATACTCTAACTGGTGTTCTTATCAGATTTCGACAGAACCATGTTGCTCTGATGTGCGACATTGAAAGGGTGTTTCATCAGTTTCATGTGCGTGAAGCGGATAGAGACTACCTACGTTTCCTGTGGTGGAAGGATGGAAACTTCAGTGTGGAGCCGCAGGAATTCCGTATGAAAGTTCACCTTTTCGGTGCTGCATCTTCACCGGGATGTGCCAACTATGGGTTAAAACATCTAGCTAAGGAGAACGAGAGCCTGTTTCCTCTGGGCTCCCAATTCATTATGAGAGACTTCTATGTGGATGATGGTGTCACAAACATAGCAGATGTAGATGAGGCTATTCAGCTTGCAAAAGAAGCCCAAAGGCTCTGTGCTATGGGTGGTCTGCGACTACACAAATTTGTGTGTAACAATGCAAAGGTGCATGAGAGTATAGCACCATCTGAGCATGCCACTGAAGTAAAGGCTCTTGATCTTGCCTTTAGTGATTCATCGCTGGAAAGAGCCTTAGGAATCCACTGGCACATTGAGTCAGACAGTTTCAGGTTCCATACCCGTTTGAAGGACCAACCAGAAACCAGGCGTGGTATACTATCCACTGTTGCCTCTCTTTATGACCCACTTGGGCTTATTGCTCCTTTCCTGCTAACTGGGAAAAGGGTTCTTCAAGAAATGTGTAGGCATGATACAGGTTGGGATGACCCATTCATCAGTAAACTGCAACCAGTCTGGAGATCCTGGAAGAGTGATCTGGCAAATTTGGATAAAATCACCATACCCCGATGCTATGTACCAGCTGACTTTGGAAAGGTCACAAAGAGAGAGCTACATCACTTCTCTGATGCAAGCACATATGGTTATGGCCAGTGCTCCTATTTGAGACATGTGAATGAAAATGGAACTGTTCATTGTGCTCTGATTATGGCAAAGTCCAGAGTTGCTCCAATCAAAGCTGTGACCATCCCCAGGTTAGAACTGACTGCTGCTGTTGTATCAGTTGCAGCAAGCAATACTCTAAAGGAAGAACTGGGAATTTCAGGGATTGATGAATACTTCTGGACAGACTCCAAGGTTGTACTGGGGTACATTAACAACGAGGCACGTCGCTTCCACACATTTGTATCAAATAGGATTCAGAAAATACATCTCAGTACAACTCCTCAGCAGTGGTGATATATTTCTACTGACAAGAATCCTGCAGACCTTGCATCGAGAGGTTCTAGTGCAAGCAAGCTTCTGACATCGAACTGGTTTACTGGACCCAAGTTCTTATGGGAGAAAGAGGTATCACCAGAGGTAGAGGTAATCCCAGAAATCCCAGTTGGGGACCCTGAAGTTAAAAGGGTTCAAGCACTAAATTTGGAGTCTGCAGAACAAGTGACTCTTTCAGACCGCTTGTCGAAGTTTTCTTCATGGTGTAAGGTCAAACAAGCTGTCGCGCGACTTCTTCGCTGAGCCAAGAGTGACAAGTCAACAAGTCACAGCACAGTTCAGGAGCAAGAGGATGCACAGCGCATCATTATAAGAGATTTACAGAGACGAGTGTATCCAGATGAGATCCAGCTACTTAGTAATGGCTTACAACTTTCACGCCAGAGTAAACTGTTTCGATTGGATGCCTTTCTTGACAAAGATGGAATCCTCAAGGTGGGAGGAAGACTGAAAAATGCATCTCTCCCTGCCTCTCAGAAACATCCAATGATCATTCCAAAGGACCACCACATAACGAGGATGATAATAGCTCATCATCATGAACAGGTTAAACACCAAGGAAGGGGTATAACCATCAACGAGATCAGATTAAATGGATACTGGATCCCAGGAATGAACAGAGCTGTTGCATCTTATGTGCATCAGTGTGTCAAATGCAGGAAATTCAGGGGATCAGTGGAGGAGCAGCGAATGGCAGACCTGCCATCTGAGCGGGTGGATCCATCTCCACCTTTCACTTATTGCGGAATGGACTGTTTTGGGCCATTTTTTACAAAGCAAGGGCGTAAGGTGAATAAACGTTATGGTCTGCTTTTCACATGCCTTTGTTGTAGAGCAATTCACATTGAAATGGTGAATGATATGTCAGCAGATGCCTTCATTAATGGCCTCCGATGTTTTGTTTCCATAAGAGGAGCAGTACGACAAATAAGATGTGACCAAGGAAGCAATTTTGTTGGAGCTAAGAATGAAATGTATAATGCTCTGAAACAGATGGATGTCAATCGTCTTACTGCATTCTTGGCTCAGAGGCAGTGCGACTTCATTATGAATGCTCCCCATTCAAGCCATGTTGGAGGTGTCTGGGAGAGACAGATCAGAACAGTAAGAAATGTACTTCGGTCCACTCTTTCACTCTCACCTGGAAGATTAGATGATGCCTGTTTGAGGACATTGTTTTATGAAGCAATGTCTATTGTGAACAGCCGTCCACTCACTGTGGATAACCTGAATGATCCAAATGGTCCAGAACCGCTGACTCCTAATCACCTACTCACTATGAAACCCACTGGAGCCTTACCACCTCCTGGGACGTTCATCAGAGAAGACATGTATGCTCGTAAGAGATGGCGTCATATCCAGTATCTAGCAGAGCAATTCTGGAACCGCTGGAGAAGAGAGTATCTCTCTAATATTGCCACTATACAACTGTGGCATATTTCTAGAAGAAATCTGAAAGTTGGTGACATAGTCATCGAAAGGATGGATGATCTGCCACGGAACGAGTGGAGATTAGCCAGAGTTGAAGAAACAGTCGCTGAGACCAGAAAATGAAAAGGGAGGGTCAATGTTCTGGCAAGCCATCTATTTGTGGCCAGATGGGCTACTCGCCTTTCTTTTTCTCTCTCCTTTCTTTTTCTCTCTCGCTCGCTCTCTCCTGCGCTCGCTCTCTTCGCCGCGCAGCTAGTTGATTGGGAGCCCACCTGCGTATTGATTGCAGGGCGGCATTAGCCCGTATAAAGCAAGCCGGTGTTTTTGTTTGATCATTCCTCCCATGCATTCGGCACAAAGCAGCAGTAAATGCTGGCCCACTGCGACGGACTGATCAGCAGGAGTCAATCATATGACAGCTACAGGTACGCTCTTAACCTCAGATTCCCTTCGAGCACTGGAATTTGTGTTAATAGTTTTGCGGCCTGTTGTAGCACGGCAGTTGGTTTTATTCCGGCGTTGTGGAGAGAGGTGCTCGTGTTATCCCCACCAGTGAGAGTATAGCGCCTCCGTTCCGGGGGTAAGCTGTTAAAACGACTTTTATTAGCATTTATAGCTATAAGAGTCTAAGGCTATATTTATCTGTTTTAGGGTTTGACTGCTGCATTCGCCTCTCCGTGGCAGATCGCCCTACCTAAACTGGAAGAGTGAAACGCCTTCCCAGCCGCTGGTGTGAGGACTCCTCCTCAGTGGAGCCTGCTGTCTTGTCTTGTCTTGTCTTGCCTTGTTTCGTCTTATTTTGTTTTTATTAAGTCGGCTTACCTTTTTCTGGTTCGCCTGGTTTTATTCTATTTTTATCCTGGACTGTTGCTCGTACCCAAGCTTCTGTGATCGGGCTGAAGCGACCCTCTGCCCGAGTGTCGTGCTGGACTTTAAATCGCCTCGGTTGCCGGTCTCAGCCGGTGAGGAGCCAGACCGGCTTGCGATCGAGGATAATTACTACCAGCACGAGTGATAGTTTGACCCGTGGGGTATAAGCCTTCCTGTGTGTGTGTGTGTGTGTTTCCTTTTATTAAAGTGTGTTTTAGTTTTTTATGATCTGTAGCGAGCCTGACGCTCAGTGTCCTTTTATTCCTTTAACATATTTTTCTGTGTTTAATTTCAGCAAACGGAGGACGTGCCAGTGGCCCTGGGACCTCAGGTGGTGGGTCGTTTTCACACTTTCTTTTGTACAGCACCGGGTGGGCTGCAGTAATTTTCTTTGTGTGATTTTCTTTTGGGTCCACGGCTGCTGGTAAGTCCGAGTTCCCTGATTGTTTTATTTTCCCTTAGGACACTGTCAACAATGACGCTACATCTTGGGTTTTAATATTTTATTTATTTTTATTATAAATAAAACTGTTATAATATTGGAGCCAACCTGCCTCATAGTGCATCCTTGAATCTGTGCGGCCTCCTTTTATTTTTTTTTTTATTTATTCTTCTTAAATACATTTCCTGGGGGTGAAATTCCCCTAGGTGGCGTTGTCATTTTATTACTTTTTATCTAACCCCGCCGACCACTTGGTCACATATTGTTGAACGACCCATTCAGAAACTGATCTTGCTTTTAGAGGCTGTCTAAGACAACGACTATATCCTTTATTGTATGAAGACTTGTGGACATTACCTGCAGGCTCATGCATGGATAATTCTTTGTTTTCGTTATGTAAAAGGCCTTGTGGTTAAGGTCATTTGTTTTTAAAAATCATTCGTGTTATGGTTCTCCCTTTTGTTAAAACACTCGTGATTTGGTGGGAGTGTAAATGACCTTTAAATTTGGTAAATATTTTTACGTTTGTTTGAAAGGTACTTCGGTTTTATTTTGAAATCCATGCTTTTATTTTGAAACAGGAAACTGGCGCAAAACCGTTAAAGGGCTGTTAGTAACGTTTCTTTTAGGATATGGTAAATAGTGTGCCTTAAAGTGAAAAATATGTACGTTTCCTTTGCCAATTAGTACCTGGCTGACAGTGGCACAAGGTTTGTTAATGTTTCCTTTAACGGAATAAGTTACATGCAATCAAAATGTCGTTTAATAGAGTTTATGTTGTTAACCTTGACCTTGACCTTTATGTGTAGTTGTAAGTTAGTGAGGTGATATAATGAATTGAGTGATGTAAATTTGATGTATATGCTATATGTGAGCAGGAGAAATTTGTTTCCTTTGATGTTATGGTATTAATATTGCTGGTTTTGTTTTGCTCCTAGCTCTTACAGTGTCTTCACTGAATGTTTCAATAAAAACCTTTGCAATAAAACCTCTGTGAAGCATCAGTATAAGAGACCATCATTCAGCCAGGGATGCTACACCCCCCCCCCCCCCCCCCCCCCCCTCAACGGGAGCCTCCCGGCGAATTGTGAATTCGCATGTTGCGTGGTAGTTTGAGGCGAACAGACACAGGATTGACAACGGAGTCTATGGGAAAGGGGCCAATTAACCAATTACACTCGGCCCGCAACGGCACAAAACGGGTGGACAGCCATACCTGTTGACCGACGGAGTATTCAGGGGCCGGTGTCCGGTGACGGTCAGCGAGGGCTTTGTTGCGCTCCTTAGTGCGGAGTAGAGCAGCCCGAGTAGCACGCCAGGCACGGCGGCACCTGCGGAGGTGAGCCTGTATAGAGGGGACAGAGTGCTCACCTTCGACAGCTGGGAGAAGAGGTGGTTGGTAGCCCAGGGAAGCCTCAAAGGGTGACTTGCCTGTGGCGGTGGAGGTGTGGCTGTTGTGGGCGTATTCGATCCACGGTAGTTGTTCACTCCAGGTTGATTGATTGTGGGAGGCAACACAGCAGAGGGCAGCTTCCAACTCCTGGTTAGCCTGTTCGGATTGTCCGTTGCTCTGCGAGTGGAAACCGGAAGAGAGCCTGACCTTGGCCCCTAGTGCGGTGCAGAACTCCTTCCAAACTCGGGAAGTGAACTGTGGTCCTCTGTCCGAGACAACGTCCTCGGGGATCCCGTGGAGCCTGAATACATGTGAGGTGAGGAGCCGAGCCGTCTCCAGGGCAGTGGGGAGTTTAGGAAGGGCGATAAAGTGTGCGGCCTTACAGAAACGGTCAATGATGGTTAGTATAGCTGTCTTACCTGCCGAGGGAGGCAGTCCAGTGACGAAGTCCAGAGCGATGTGTGACCATGGTCGGCCTGGCGTAGGGAGAGGTAGAAGGCGGCCCGACGGAGGTTGGTTCGACAGCTTGTTCTGGGCGCAGGTCGGACAGGCGGACACAAACTCCCTGGTGTCCTTTGCCATGGCGGGCCACCAGAAGTAGCGTCGAAGGAAAGACAGGGTGCGGAGGACCCCGGGGAGACATGAGAAACGGGCAGTGTGAGCCCACTGGAGTACCTGGGAGCGGACAGCCGAAGGGACGAAGAGGCGGCCAGTCGGACCGGTCCCAGGATCCGGTTTAGTCTCTTGTGCCTCCTGAATGAGGGATTCAATCTCCCAGGAAACAGCTCCAATAACACAGGCCGTCGGCAGAACGGGTTCGGGGTTCGGGGTCCGACTCCTCCTCCGTGGTGGAAAATTGCCGACGTCCGGCTACACGTTGCGGGATCCTGGCCTGTAAGTGATGGTGAAATCAAAGCGAGCAAAGAACAACGCCCACCTGGCTTGCCGAGAATTGAGACATCTGGCCGAGCGGATGTACTCCAGGTTCTTGTGATCCGTCCAAACAATGAACTGGTGAACAGCTCCCTCCAGCCAATGTCTCCATTCCTCCGGGGCGAGTTTTATGGCCAAGAGTTCCCGATCCCCGACGTTGTAATTGTTTTCTGCAGGCGAGAGAAGAAAGCACACGGGTGAAGCTTACCATCCTCCTGTTGCGAGAGAACCGCCCCCACCCCGGCGTCGGAAGCTACTGCAGACACGTGGAACTCACACTTCTCCCCCTTTACAAAAAGCCGGTTCTCCAAGAGGCGTTGCAGGACCTGTCTCACATGCACCTGATGCTCCGCGAGTGTCTTAGAGAAAACAAGAATATCATCCAAGTACACAAAGACACAGCGATTAACAAAGTCACGAAGCACCTCGTTTACCATGGTTTGAAAAACCGCGGGAGCATTGGTGAGGCCGAAAGGCATAACAAGGTACTCAAAGTGCCCCCGGTGAGTATTGAAAGCCGTCTCCCACTCACCCCCCTCCCTGACGCAAAGGTGGTAGGTCCAGCTTTGTAAAAACAGTCATGCCCCGGAGCAGCTCAAAAGCAGAGGAAAGCAGCGGGAAAGGATATTTGTTCTTGACAGTGATTAAATTAAGGCCCCGATAATCGATACACGGGCGCAACGAACCATCCTTTTTGTCCACGAAGAAGAATTCAACTGCAACCGGGGAGGAGGAGGGACGAATCAAGCCCGCAGCAAGCGACTCAGAGACGTAACGTTCCATAGCGCACAGGAGCTCAGAGGAAAGCACTTCAAGGGATCATTAACACCGCCCGAAAGATCACTGGCTGCCCTCTCCCCACACTGGAAGTTCTACACAACATCCACTGTTTTAAAAAGGCCCAAAACATCATAAAAGACACCTCACATCCAGGCCACTCCCTGTTTGAACTGTTGCTCTCAGGCAGACGGTACAGGGCAATCAGCGCAAGGACTAATAGACTCAAACACAGCTGTTATCCAACTGCAATAACACATCTGAATACTACAAAAAAAATGTCCATCACAAATTCAAATTCAAATTCAAATTTTTATTTGTCACATACACAGTCATACACAGTACCATATGCAGTGAAATGCTTGGACAACTGCTCGTGACCTAAAGAAAAAAAGAAAAGGCTATGAATAAGATAGGAAAGAAATATGAAAATAAAAAAGGGTAAATTTAACCAGGAAGGAATAAAATAAAATAAAATATAAAAAATTAAGTTAAGAATGAGATAACTGTACAACACAAATTAGAATGAAGGGTAAATTTAACTGGGAAAGAATAAGATAAAATATATAAATTAAAGTTGAAAATAAGATAACTGTACAACAAAATACACAGTATAGAAATATATAAGAATGTATGAAGAAATATAAATATAAATATATATATACACACAATAACAGCAGCTGTACAAATATTAACTGGAAATGAGGAATATAATGTCCAGTGTTGTGCAATCCACATTATATAGTGTCTTGTGCAGTGCAAATATGCTTAAAGTGATGAAGTGAAAACAATGTCCAGAGTGTCCAGTGTGTGTAAGAACTATATGTTTGGGTCAGTACTGTGTGGTGGTGTGATTGAGAGACCGCTCACGCCACTCTTGTGTTAATCTATGCACGGTCTGAAGCATGTATGTGGGAATGTATGTGAATGTTTACTGTTACGTCTAGTATTTTAAGTATTCTATCTATTTTATTTATTGAATTTTATTGTTTTATTTATATTTTGATATTGCTAGGGATTATGCAATGATCGGGGACCATTCTTAATTTCGTTGTACCTGTGACAATGAAAATAAAGTTTCTGATTCTGATTCTGATTATCATCCAGCGATGAGAAGATCTGTGGCCCAGCCTCAAATAGTAGTCGGGAAATCAGCTGATCGCCAACAGGTGTGTGAGCCAAGGGCGGGAGCCAGCAGTGAGCTCCGCCAAGGCAGAGAGGTAGGGGAGAGAGAGAGAGAAAGCAAAAACACAAGTGTAGCCTTGTGAGACCGGCTGGGCAGGCACGGGGACCATGACAGTTATAATAAAGGTCGTCAATGTCACCGTTATCTTAGAACATACACATTAAATTTCCTTTCTTCAAACTTTCCTTCCCTAAATGTAAGTGAATTACAAAACTTTACCAGACAAGATTAAAAATATTTTAAAACTGGACATGTAAATGATGTTTACTATTAGGTCTACATTTCACATAAGCGGAGATGTTAGAATTACTAAATTACTTTAAAAAAAAAAAAAGAACTTCTATGCCAGAGCAATAACTGAAAAAAACAATATACAATAACACAATACAGACTTACTATCCACTAACCTATTCAGCTTCTTGTGAATGCAAATCAGCCAATCACATGCCAGAAAGAAAAAAAAAGGTGATTTAAGTGACTTTGAATGCAGCATTGCTGTTGGTGACAGATGGGCTGTTTTACGTTCTTCAGACACTCCTGATCTTCTCAAATTTTCTCAGGAATTTACAGAGAACAGTCCAAACTGAAAAGCGGAATAAACATTTCCCTGGGTAAAAATGCCTTGTTGATGCCAGAAGTCAGAGGGGAATGGCCATGCTGAAGGCAAGAGGAATTCTAAGCCAGTTTCTCAACCCATCTGATATCAGTAACCACAACACATTCAAAGTCAATTAAAAGTCGCCTTTCTTGCCCGTTCCGATGCTCGCTTTGAACTTTGAAATGAGACCACTTGGACAACAGTAATGATAAATAATTGCAAATAGGGCATGTTTACAGAATTTAATGTCATTTTTATAGAGCACCTCTTATTTTAAGAAAACATAGGCGAGACGATTTTTGAAACTAACTGCAAATTAAGCACAAAATATTTAATATCTGTATTTTACCATTTTGATAAGACATATTTCAGTACTCCAAGACACTTTTATTAGACTTTATTAGGTTAGTGGACCATAATTAAACATAACTCTGTGGCAAACGCAGCGTTCAGCAGGCCATCAAGGAAGAAGTGACGTGCATTTCTGCAGTGTAAAGATGCACAAATCATTTTCTCCTTAATCTACAGTCACACAAAGCGCCAGGAAAATCTTTGGTGATGTTCTCAGATGACTCTGACGCTTATCACCCAGTTCCTCGTGATGTCCTCCACACCATCAACCCTCTGTCCTCCTCACAGTTTCTTCCTCAGCTTGCCTTTCTTATGGCCACCCCTTCCAAAACCTGACTTTTTAACTTCTCCGAGCCACTTTTTGTTCTTGGAGCGGAGCTTCCTCATCCCCCCGCCCTGCAGGAACTGGTGCTTCTGCTTTTTCTTGCGCTGCTTCATGATCTGATCCTTTGTTTTCAGCTCCGAGCGTGCTTTGTGGTCACCGGAGCTCTGTACGTTTGGACCTCCTCGGCCACGGCCACGACCTGGAAGAGGCACGACACAACAAAGAGGTTGGAGGTTATAGCTCGCAAGCCTGGAAGAGGGACTTGAAGTATTTACCTTTAGAGTTGAGTTAAAACATGATGGCTGATGGTCTATATTTAACAGGCAGACATGTTTGTGCTATTCATTTTGATGCCTTCCTACCTCTTGCTGGCTTCCTGCCTCCTCCGCCTCTTTCTCCATCTGATCCAGATCCTGTATCATCAATCTTGTATTTTTTCTTCCACTCCTCATAACTGACATGTTGTCAAGTGATACAACATCTTCACAGTATAGCTTAACATTGTCATAGGAGTAGAGAAGAGGGTCATTAAGAGCAGCACACAGAGAAGCTTTTTGTTGGAAGGATACAAGTTCTTCCTGTTCTTCTTCTTACTGATAACCTGACCACTGTCTGTTTTGATCTTCTTCTTCTGGTCTTCTTTTCCCGTTTCTCTCACAAAACGCTTCCTCTTACGGTCCCTAAAAAAAGAAGGGGAAAAAAGACTTTAAATTATAGTTTGAAATGACCATTTTGTGGATATGAGTCAAACATAGGGAAATTTGTACCATTTCATCATTTTCTTCTGCTGGTTAAGGCGATCGCCTTCATCTCCCATGAGATCAAGGACAGCTGAAGAGGCCTGCTGTTCAAAAGCACTGCCCTCTCCACCGAGACTCAACCTGTCAACGCATAACACAGGACAAAACAGCATAAAACACAAAGCATTCACATTTTTTAAAGAAACAGATGCAACAGTTTAATGCCTCACCCTCTCTCAGAATCAAAGTCTTTTGGTCTGTAAGGGATATAATACTCTTCATCTTTGCCTGACTGCCTCTTTTTCTTGGTCTTTGGTCGCTCTTCGCCATCTTCCTGCTGACCTCTTCTTTTACCACCTACCACCTCTGAAAACACCCCCTGGTGGAAATAGGAAGAATTACATGGTACAAAGTGACAAAACATGATACAGAGATCCTACTATCTTCCTCTTCTAGTTTGTATACAACATCATCTACATCAAAACTGCACTTTATTTTGCTTCTTCTTCATCAGACAGCATAAACAACTTTCTCATTTTGACTCAAATATTGGTTTTGAATGAAAATGATGAAACAATCCTGGGTGTTTATTCAACTTATGAGAAGGTTTTCTAATCCACCGTACTATTATTATTGACACTAGTACATGTTCGTGCTGCTGGCAAACTAATACACTCAAGAACATATAGCAAAGCTAAAAAGTGAAAAGTAGGTCTTGCCTATATAAATAAACATAAGACAGTTGTGAGACTTTGACATAGTAACATCTGCAGTAATATTTACACCTGTGATGACATCTCACAAGCATTAGCCTTATTTTGAAACCAAGATTGTTTACACAGAGTTTGTAATTGCAGAGAAATGCTCCATTTATTTTGGTCATTTCATTTTTGAGCAGGAAGCTCACCTTTTTTGTTATAGCCTTTAGATGAATAGAGAGTTTTTCAATTAAATACATATTCTTTAAATAATGTTCCCTCTTATAAAAAGTAGGATTATTTAAAAAAAAAATTTAAAAAAATGTATTATACCTCTATTACTTAGAAAAAAAAAACTGTTTTTTTTTTTTGTTGTCTGTTATATAACATTAGAGATGCTCGTGGCAATTCATTTCTTAATCAGCTAAACAGGTCAGTTAAGAAACAGTCAAATATTAAGTTAAATTTGAAAACGGTTTAAAAAAAAATATCCCCATTCCAAAATGTCACATGACAATCTCATTGGCTCACGGAGTTATGATGTCACTACACTTTGATCCTTTGAAGTTTGTCCTTAAACAGGGGTGAGAAACAGCAATTTGTAGTTCGTGTCTTCGCAGCATTTGTGTTTGCAGCCTTCACACGTTCACCACAGAAACTTTTGGAAAACTTTTCAGAGTTGTCGTTTACAACCTTCAACATGTATCCAACAAGACACCAACCAAGGCAAAAAGATTACGCCGCTTCTCCTTCCTGTCGTGTCCGGCCAAATGACCTCTTAGCCGTCCAAAGGGCATTACATGACAGTAAGAAGGAAAACTACCATCTCCAGAATAAAATTCAACAGATTGAAGAAGAGAAACTTCAACTGCAGGAGAAGTGTAGACAGATGGAAGCGCAAAATAAGAACCTGGAAGAAAGACAACAACGCCAGCCCGACATAACAATTATTAATGAGGGCTGGGGAATCAAGTTTGGACAAGCACGAGAGCAGATTGTCTTCCTAATTAAGGAAAACAAGCAAAAGAGCGCGGAACTAAAGGAGATGTCCAACCAGCTTAAAGACAGCAAAGCTACTGTTGAGAAGACAGAATGGGATCTCCAATATATGGACCAAAAGAATCGGCTGCTCCAAACAAACTTCGATGAAGCTGTGAAAAAAAATAAAGAAATCCTCCAACAGAAGGAAGAACAGGAGAAAAAGCAAAGAGACATGGAGCACAAACTCAAAGTCACGGAGGAAAAATACAGGATGCTGAAAATAAAGTTGGATGATACACTGCGCCAAAATAAAGACCTTCTTCAAGACAAAGAGCAACAGCAAGACAGATTGAAAGAAGAGAAACGTATTGTCGAAGACTTTGAGGGTAAAAATCTAAAACTGCAACAGTTTTGTAGTGAACTGAAGGACAAAACAAGTCAACTAGAAGGGGAAAAAGAAAAACTGGACAAACAATGCTCACACATGCAGAAAAGGATGGGTCAAATGGCGAGAAACAACTCCGAGCTCACTAAGGGGATATTGTTAGAATACAACAACTTGAAGCGCAAACACACTGAAATGCAGGTGCAAAAGCAGGAACAAGATAACATACATGACGACCTGCAGCGTACGCTCCAAGATATCCACAGAAGAAATGAGGAGCTACAAGACATGTACAAAGAAGTACAACAGAGAAACGCACACATGCACAAGGACAAGATAATGCAGGAGGCAACATCCAAAGAGCTCAAGGAAAAGCTTGAAGAAAAACGAGCAACACTGGAAGAGGTGGAGAAAACATGCAAGAAGCTTGAGATACAAAGCGCAGAAACCATCGATGAGTTGAGAACCCTCATCCTGGAAAAAAAAGCTCTTGTAGAAAACTGCATGAAAAAGAAGAACAAACGTTTCCGCTGGCCCTGGAGGAGAGACTCTACTGCTTCCTCACCTGGTGTAGCCTCGTCTTGCTCCACCTCTGTTCACCTCCCCAACCAGTCCCGGCAGTTGACTGTCCCCTCCTGAGCCTGGTTCTGCCGGAGGTTTCTGCCCGTTTAAAGGCAGTTTTTCCTCCCCACTGTCGCCTAGTGCGTGCTCAGAGGGGATTGTTGGGGTTTTCTCTCCTCTACCTTGTTTCATTATTTACTTGTTAACTTTTAGTTCTTACTTCATTTTACCTTGTTTCGTTATTTACTTGTTAACTTTTAGTTCTTACTTCATTTTACCTTGTTTCGTTATTTACTTGTTAACTTTTTGTTCTTACTTCATTTTACCTTGTTTCTTTATTTACTTGTTAACTTTTTGTTCTTACTTCATTTTACCTTGTTTCGTTATTTACTTGTTAACTTTTTGTTCTTACTTCATTTTACCTTGTTTCGTTATTTACTTGTTAACTTTTTGTTCTTACTTCATTTTACCTTGTTTCGTTATTTACTTGTTAACTTTTTGTTCTTACTTCATTTTACCTTGTTTCGTTATTTACTTGTTTAACTTTTTCTTTTTCAACTTATTTATAAAACAATAAACACTTGAATTTATCCTTTGAGTATTTTTCATCTAATCTTTTAATCCATAACTTTTTCAAACATTCATATCTGTCGTTTATCTTCTTCTTGAAACCTCATAAATGGTGAAGGAAAAATCCTGGAACATGGTTTGAAACACTGAAATTGTTTCAGCTGAAACCGGCAAAATCATACGTGTGTGTGTGTGTGTGTGTGTGTGTGTGTGTGTGTGTGTGTGTGTGTGTGTGTGTGTGTGTCACACGGTGTCACTGGTTAGGTCATCATGTTTAGGCTCATTCACTCGAAAAATTATTTAGGCCAAATCTTTAAAACTGTATCATTGCATACACATTTTCAATTCATTTCAATCGCACAAATGCAGAAATAATTATTTGCAGTATCTTATCTGATTTATTTTGAGAATGTCATGCCTGATCATTTGCACCCACACCACCAAAAATGGGGGCAAAAGGGAGGAGATCGCATTTAATCGGTTATAACAAGAGGTCAGAAATATAAGTGCTGCAGAAACCTCTGAATCTCAGCTATAATCTCATGTAAACCATTTCTACAATCGCCAAACAAAGCGAAGTCACCAAACAGTTAAAAGAGCAGATACGTCACCATGAATCTGTGGACAGGTAATATCCACATTTTAATTTATGATTTACTGGAGTTCCATGTGTGCTTAATCCTTAATGAAACTGATGTAAACCTGCAACTACAATGATCCAGGGAAGAAAGAAAGAAGCAATACTTCACCCATGCTTACATTTAAATCACTCTCATCCTTTTCTGTGATGTCACAGTCAGCAGTAGTGGTGGGGTTGGTTGGCTGCTGCAGCCTGCTTTCTGCAGCTCGGTCTTCTCTCTGCTTGCTGAATTTGTCCACTAGCCGAGTGTCTTTAGAGCGTTTGGCCCGCATCACCTCACTGGCTGGTGTCTTACTACTGGAGTTGATTTCGAAGATGGTCTATTTCAGGAGAGAATTATATGTTTCTTTGCTTACTAGAACACTTTTTACCAGAAAATGCAGCGCTGTGATGTGTCTGCATCAAACTCACCGCTTTGGATTTGTAGCTCTTGATGGCATCGACTATTTGAAGGCACTCCAGTTCCATTTTTTCCAGACCACACCCTGAAACAAATCAAATTGTCTTACCTAACTGCCATCAGTTCCTCACTACTCCTTTTGATTATTTTCATAATTTCTCTCTTCTTTTTATAGTTTATCCTCCTTTGAACTTACCAAGTACTGGATGGACACCCATGCTGGACAGATCTGTGTTTTTAACCCGTCTGATGGACTCCGGCGAGGGGTTTGGCCGCGACTTGAGGTACTGCTTGTAGGCGTTCTCTGAGACACGGAGCAGATTTTGCAGGTCCAGGGAGTTTTCGTGAGACGTGATCAGATGAGCACTTTCATCATCCAAGATCCTCTGAGGGACTCGGCCAAACACACCTTCTGAATCTGGAGTACGAAAAGAAATGCAGACATTTCAATACAGTGACAGATAAAAAGAGCACTAAATAAAGTTTATTAGCAACCTCAAATGTGTAGCACATCAGTTAAACAGTTCATCTGTCACTTTAAGACCTGACAGGCATGCAGTAGAGTCTACCTTGTGTTTGTTCAGGTGAAGCAAACTGAACTGGTCGCCCTAGGAAGAGGTGGAGGTCGTAGACATAAGGCATTTCATCAGGACAAATCAGACTATAGGCTGTGCCACTTCGGCCTGCTCGTCCCACACGCCCTGATGGGAAAAGACAGGGGAAAAATACACGTAATGCTGGCCTAATCATTTCAAATTAAAGAGGCTGAATCACTTTGTTCCTTCTGCATACAGCTGCTCACCAACTCTGTGCAAGAAAAGTTTGGCCTTGGAGGGGAAGTTGTAATTGATGACATTATCCAGCAGGGGGATGTCTATACCACGAGCAGCAACATCAGTCACCAGAAGCACCATGGCTTTCCGATGCACAAATTTCCCAATGTTGATCTTCCTGGCAGTCTGATCAAGGGCACTGTAGATGTAGGCACACTCTAAACCTTCTGACGACAGCAGCTGGACATCAGGAGAAAAAAAGAAGAAGTCAACTAAAGCTCTAGTTTTTAAAACAATATTTAACATTCTCACAAATTTAGGCTACACTGTTATCTTACCTCCTTTAGGTACTCCACATGGTGTTTGGTGGCAGCAAAGACCACTGTCTGTTCCTGAGGCTTCACTACGTTCCTCAGGAGGTGGAGCAGCAGAGCCGGCTTGTCATCCACACGCAGGTGGAAGAATGACAGCTGATCAAAGTTAGAAGAAATGAAAACATGCTCAAAGCCATGGAAACATCAGGTGACTGTGAGGACTTTTGCTTTGGGCTTTACATTTAAATCATTCAACATTTCTGGGAGAAGAATACAAATTTTTGAATCGCAAGTGTCTGAAGACAGAGCAACAAGTAGAAAGACCAAGACACTGACACAGTAGCTGATTTAACATAAGTTAGCATGTAGAGTAGATGCAATAATCCTGTACTGAGGTTGTAATAAATAATGCAAAACCTTCCACCTAATTTCTCAGATTAAACAAAAGGTAAATAAAACAAAAGCAAATTCTGCCTTTTTACCTTGATCTGATCACTGAGCTTGGAATCCACATCCAAACGAATCAGTACAGGCTCTGTCAGGCCTGAGAAAAAAGTTTGTATACACCGGTGTGAATATAATTAGGATTATTTGCCTTTAGATGCTAAAAAATATGGAAGCTAAGTTTCAGTTCAGATTACGCCCACTTCTCGTTGTCAGCAGTTATTTCCCATAATCCCCTGAAGTCAAAGAATGTCATTCACTCTCTATGGTCTCTGGTCACATGTCCCTCTCCAGTGAGGATCCAGGTAAAAACTGTAGAGGTTTGTATAGAAAACGCCAACTTGTCTCCAAGCACTCACTAACTTACCAGCTGATCAACAGTAAAACGTGAAGAACGATACAAACTGGAAGTGGAAACCATTCACCTTCAAAGTTCAAAGTTATGCCTCACCAAAGTGGCTAACACATTTGAAAAAGGCATAGATAGTGTTGCCATTTCACAGTTTCACCACTGCTTGTGGAGTAATTGGCAAGTGTTTGCAACCTATATGTAACCAATTTAACCCTGCAAACACCAGCAACCTCTAGCACCCACCAACTGGTCAGGGAATACACATTTTGTGCTACCAACCAGTGGTTGGCAGGTGTTCACCAACTGTTCTCTAGATCTGCATGACTGGGACTCAAATGGATATGACTTTGAATATGATTTTTGTAGTGAAAAGGTAACAAGAGTTTATCAATAGATTCTGCAAACTTTCATTTCCCAAGAAAAAAAAGATGCTAACTTTCATCTTTTTTTCATGATTAACAAAAACTGAGGGAAGTGGGGCATGAAGGTGAGAGAAAGGCCTGAAGACAGTTAAAAACAGCAGCCATGGGAAAATATTAGAAGAGAGTTTATGTATTTTCTCTAATATGCAGAAGATATCAGCTACATTCAGATGAAACAAATCAACTCGATCTATCTATAATTTAGGCTGTTTACTTACAACACAGAGTTTCAATATTGTGACTTGGACTCAACTGAATTAAACCTAACAGAATAGAAATGAAACAGTTAATCTTACCAGCTCTGGCAAATTCCACCAACAGTTTAGGCAGGGTGGCAGAAAACAGCAGAGTCTGTCTGGTGTCTGGAAGTCTGCGGATGATCTCCTGAAGCTGCTCAGCAAAGCCCATTTCAAACAACCTGATTCAGGAAAACATTTCAGAATTCAATTTGGAAAAATAGAACAATAAATAAAAAACAAAAAAAACATGAAAAATGCAATTTCTCACCTGTCAGCCTCGTCAAACACCACATACTCCACACTGTGCAACTTCAGGTTCATCTCCATGACAACGTGCATAAGACGACCAGGGGTACCGATGATACTGAAAGGGGAGAACGGAGCTTAGCATTTCAGCATAAAAATCCATAAAATCCTATGTACCCTTTTTCTTAAGTTATCATGTGACTTTCAAAAAACTTGACCTCTGAATTCTAACCTTAAGGTCAAGATCGGTGGGATTTGATACCTATTTGCAGTAGACACAACTATGGTATCAATTTGAAACTTCTACATGTCTTTGTTATCATATTCATTAACTTAGGTCTCCACGTTGGGGGGTTGGTGGGGGGTTAAATAAATAAATATATAAAAGCACTCACATGTCGGGGTTTTCATGGAGAGCAGCAAACTGATCTTCCATCCTGAAAAACAGCAGAGGCATTCACATTAACAGACGACATCAAAGAGCAACAAGAAGAACAAAGTAACAAGACGGCTAAGTAGTCACGCACCTGTCTCCACCAAGGATCAAAGCAGTCTTGAGACCGGTGAATTTTCCCAGCTGCGAGACCCCGATAGAGAAAGGACAACAGGTAGTACATTAATGACACGCCTAAAGATGTAGTTAACGGCTTTATTTCACACTTTTCACCTGCAAGACCTACATGAACGGTAATTTCCACTCACCTCTTTTGTGAACTTCATGGTCTGTAGGGCCAACTCTCTGGTGGGGGTCAGAATGAGGGCCCTGGCTCCTGTTTGGGCCTGAGGGGCCTTTAGCTTCTCAAACATGGGAATCAGGAAGGCAGCAGTCTTACCGCTGCCAGTCCGAGCCATGGCTACAACATCTTTTCCATCCAAAATTACAGGTACAGTCTGAAGTGGTAAAAAGAAGAATGTAATAAGTCACATATTTACATCACAGTGTAACATGACACATAACCTCGAAGCAGCACAAACAAACCTTTCTTTGGATGGGAGTAGGAATTTTGTAACCCTTCTTCATGACGCCTTTAAAAACAGGGTAACTGAGACCTGAAATCAGACATCAGACAGGTCATCTAGCTTTGTTTCAGCTCAAATGGACACATCCAAGTAGGCAGATAGTGGAAAACCTACCCATAGACTGAAACCCTCCAGATTTCTTTTTCTTCTTGTTTTGAGCTCTGACCAGCTCCCTGGTGTCTGGCTCCACATCTGACAAGCACTCTGATGCTGAAGGGAACCGCGGCAGTTTCCGCCCAGGCTGTGAGACAAATAAAGAAACACGAGCACTACTTCTTAGCAAGATGAAACCTTCAAGACGTCTAAAAACCTGATCAAAACGTTATACAGTGAAAGATTTCAATATTCCTTATACTGAGAATGAATTAATAAAAATCTTAAGTGAGGGGGTCTCATTTTATGGTCAAGGGTTGTTGCTGTGATGTAAGAGTGGGAGACCTACATCTCTGGTGCAGCAAAACGCTAAATATCCACAGATGCCACTTTGTTATTTACAAATTTTTACCATTTCAAAACCTGCTGATCTACTACACAACCATCTCTAGGGTTTACAGAGAATGATGCAAAAAAACGAGGAAATATCCAGTGAGTGGCAGTTCTCTTGGTAAAAATGCCTTGTTAATGCCAGAGGAGAATGGCCAGACGACTTGGATCTGAAGGTAACAGCAAAATTGTACCTAAATAACCAATGGGTACAGTTAATGTATGCACAAGAACATCTCTGACAAATATTATGGGCAAAAATATCTGGAGAAATTAAGGCAACATTTTCAATTAGTTTAACCTTTTTCTTATTCTCGAGACTAGTTTTTCATTCTACTTTCAGGGTTTAGTTTAGTTTAAAACTACAGCGGAATGAAACAAACTGTTTTTGCAATGGTACTAACAAATAATTCAGAGTATATGAGAAGAAACTGTTAAAGGATTTTTCAGGGGGCATCCGGATTTGAACCGGAGACCTCTTGATCTGCAGTCAAATGCTCTACCACTGAGCTATACCCCCTCTGCCTTCTACTGGCTCAGCAAAACCATGAGTAGCTGACAGAGCTGCGAGCTCAAAACAGCGACATTAGACATCGATGAATCGCGCAGATCGACGATCAGATGATTAAGAGACTCGAGAGGACGTGTAAGAAGGTTTTAATCATTTAAAACTTACCGAATCATCGTCTTTAATTTCAACAGCCAGCTCGAAGTCTCCGTCAGAGTCGGTCTCCGGCTCTCTGTTGGCTGTGTGTCTCTTCTTCTTCGTCAGCTTCTTCTTTCTCTGAGCCATCCTGTTACTTTAGTGTCCTTTCAGCCCGCGGCAGGAAATTTGTTTTTCTCTACAGATTTCTGAATTATCGAAATGGCATCAAGTTTTCAAAACACCCCATCAAAAAACACAGCACGCAGACATGTTGAAAACACGTGTGAGCTTCATTTTCTTCTTCTACCTCCAAGTGCAGTCGTGTCGCTTGAAACTCAACGCTGCCCCCTACTGCCAGGGAGTGTGAAACGCGTTACAAGCTACAACAATATTTCATTTACACACAGGATTTAAAGACTGTTTCTTTGAATAAATCTGTGACTACGTTTCTTAAATTTCTAGAATTAATTTGTTCACTCACCCTAAAAGTAAAATTGGATTTTTTTTTAAAGAAAGCACTGATATAGTTTAAAATCTGAAAGCTTTTAAAGATTAATCTGAATGCTGGTGTGCAGATTTTGAGCTCTTTCGGTTAATCTTTATATGCCTGCACCCAAGATGTCACTTGTTTTTATATATATATATATATATCTTGTTGGACTATTAAAATTCTGTTGAAAGCAGCACAACATTTGCCACTTGGCCTCTCATAGTGGTGGGGTAACATTCATTTCTTAATGTATTCATCTATTTTAATCAGTGTATTGTACAAATAGAATCAAACAGGAACGCTGCTTTTCATTTCTTTTTGATACGAAGCATCCTTACCCATTTGCCCCATTGTTTTAGTGTTTCTATATACATATAAAAGCTGGCACAGATGTCTCATTGCTGAGTCATAGTTTGAATCTCTACGATGTATTATTCACAGTCACAGACAGTTCCCGTATCTTGCAGCTCCAGTGTATCCAGACAAATTCACATTAAGATCACTAAGGTTGCACATTTTTGCAAATATAATCTCTCTTATCTGACTGATAAAAAAATCAAAGTAACAAAGCTGTGTTCTTTTTTTCTTTTTTCTTTTCCTTGGTGCTGGGTATAGCTCAGCCCCAGGAAACAACTAAAGAGATAAAAATATTCTTCAAGCATGCAAAAGAGCGTTACCCAAATATGCTTTCATTCTGATGACTGTGTTTTTATATGACTCAAAAACTCGTGGAAGACAAATTCTTTCAGTTGCATAACTTTTTGTGAGTGCGCAGCACATTTTGGCAGGGAAAGTCTACCCATCCAAGCCACAACTGTCCTATATACAACCGTCACCCTAAAATATGCTCCAAAAAAACAGATTTTAGTTGCTGGCACAAACCACAGGCTTGGGGGACAGAATCTCAAAGTTTCCTTGTTAATTACTTGCAGTGCTAAATTTAGGATTATTCCTTTTAAATGTCACCTTATGAGCACATTAAGCAGAAAAAAAAGTATTTTATCGTTCGTTATCACACTATCATTGATGGTATTACTAAACAGAGTGCTCCCTCTACTCTTTAAATGCGTGTCAAAGATATACAGAACACATTCCCCACAAATCTTTGAAATTCAAATTAATCTTACACAACCGGATAAATGAAGGGATCAAATATTAGGATCAAATTTGAGCTTTTTTTAGTTTTTGTCTTGTGGTCTTATTTCATTTTAGGCTAAAATGGTTTCACATGAGACATTTTGGCAATATTTGCCTCTGGTAGTCTCCTGTAATCCACTCATCCATGTATTGATTTTTGCACAAAATAAAATGTCCTTTGTGGTTTCATTAAAATGTAAGTCGTCGTGTTGCTCAAGAAAACAGCTGCCCAAGATATCACCTCCCCACCCCCCAACTGTCATGGTGTAGCCGTGCTGTCCGTTCACAATCACTCCCTTGTGCTTTTTCACACCTTTCTGATGAACTACTATTTTGTTTCCCTCTCAAGAGAACTCTTTTTATTATAAGTATATCATGAATTAAAACTAACAACGCGTTTTCTGTTGGGTCAGTGTATCTCCAGCTCAGAGCACACTGTGCCCCTGCTCATAAACTTCATTTGTTCACAGCCAGCCACAGTTGAATTTTTTAAATCACCCAGTGGAAATGTGTCCTTTGGATGATAACACTGACACTGACAGCCAAAAAAAATATGTACTGTGCTGCTTGAAGTCAGTGGGCTGATGTACAGTAAATAAGTCAACACCATGGCAACAGCCTGGAGCTAATGCCATTCATATTCCCCCTCCACACACACAGACATAGCCTGACTTTGCACCCAAATCTGTTCAGGGAGCTGAGAGGGCTGTGGGGCTTACACACAGGCAATAGGTGCAGCGAGTCGCCAGGATAGGATTCCGCTTTTGTCCTTATGGGTGATTTAAGTGATAAAGCCTGGGGGGATTAAGATATGAAGCTGGCAGCAGCGGGAAAGTTGTGGTGGTTTCAACTAAGCATTCAAATAAAACCGGGATTTTGGCATCAGCATGCCTTCGGGTCAGCCTCCAAAGCTCTTGGCAGTGTCTTAACTCTCAGTTTTCCTACTTTGCAGAGCCCTTCTGAATAACTCCTTCATCTCCACATCATGTGACTCGGGCAGTTTCTTTTCTGGGGTTATTTATTATTCATCAGGCAGGGCTTTTAATGTTTTTGTTGATGTGCATCTTGGGCTACAGAGGAAAAAAACAAAGCTACAGTAGCATGTTTTAATTTTCCAATTTGGGACGTGGCTGCAGAACAACCCATCTTTCTCTAAGTGTGATCATAAGATCTTTAAAATGCAAATGTATTTTTGGTTGTAGGAGACTTGCATAGAAGCTAAAACCTCTAAAAACTCTGCAGTGTGTGTTTTAGTGAGTGCACAAATACACTAGTTTGCCATTCAGTCTGTGAGCGAGTGAATGCTGAATGAAAGTCATTAAGGAAACAGATGTCAACATGTGTCAGGTTGGATTTTTCTAAAGATGTTTCTGTATGTGGCAGATGCTGCCTCTAAGCCTTGGAGATTGAGGGGAATGTTTAAATTAAGAGATTATTGAGCTTACGGTTCGTAAAGCTTAGCTTTTAAATGGGGGTAGAAGTGAAATATTCTTCCATATCTGTGTCGACTCAATAATTTATCACGGCACTCTTCAAAAAGCTGGCCGTGGGTTCAGTGGACCTTTTAAAAATAGTCCAAACATCCAATTAGTGTTGCGACTGATGCACTGTAGCATATCAGGCGTTCAAATCCCTGCAGCAAGCCTTCAAACACTGGTTTGATTTTTCATGCCAGACGCTGTACATCCAAGGGGCACATTAATCTCGGAAATCTGATAACAGCTCCTCAGATAGTTTTAAATGGCCGTATGGGAGGAAATATCTGCTTTGGATTTTTGTTTCATGAAAGAAAATTATATCCAAGTTGTCAAATGCAAGAATTACACTGAGTGATGACCTAAAAAATGCATTTTTTATATTATTATTATTACAGCAAACTCTTTCAGCCCTTAAAGAAAACTTACAATTCTATAATTTTAAAATCAGTCAAGTACAGCAGTTTGGAAAATATGAAGAACACCTGAAACATTTGGACGTCTATTTAAGTTGTATATTTATTTAACTCTGTAGTCCTTATTTATACGTTCTGCTCAATATGCCAACAGGCAGAGTGAATCATGCTGATGTGAATAACCTGGTGAGGAAGATAAAAGTCTCAGAGCTCGAGCAGAGAGGATGTTCTGCACAGTGAGTGTAATTCTCCCACCCCTAGTGAGAGCAGCAGATGGTGAGAGGGCCCTGGGCTTTAACTGCCACCCCCACCCCCCCAAGCTCCTGGGCAAGAAGACAGAGCAGCCATGCACAAAATATCTGGCCACTGACTGGACCCTGCCACGCTTAGTGCCACAGGCTGATAAGACGCTCAGAGGAGCAGCACTCACATGCTCAAGTAGACTTACAAGTATGTTAACCTGGTGATTTCTCTGGACCCCGACTTAACCCATCATGATCGACGTTGTAACCTCTGAGGTCAACTCTCAATAGGTGATTTTAACTGTTGAAAAGTTTTGTGGTATTTGATCAAATTCAACTGAAAATAAAACACAGACATATTGAAATGTTGAAATGGAACTTTTATATTTGTCCTGTTTTTTAATAATATGTCTTAACTTTGAATTTGGCACTAGCAGCATGTTTTCAGAAGTATGCAATGCTGTGTATTCACGTAATAAAAAGCTCTTTAGGTTAGGTTAGGTGTTTTTTAAAAAAAGCGTGTCGGAGAAACTGATCCTATCGGATGTAAAAATGGGCAGAGGCTCGCCACTTTGTAAAAGACAGAGAAGATAAAAGGTTCACCAATTTAAGAATAACTTTTCTGAACGTAGGATTGCAAAGAATTTAGGCATGTCATCATCTACTGTAATATTATTAAAAGATTCAGAGAATCCAGAGAGAAAGCTCTTTATGCGAGGATCAAGGCCCAAAACTAAGCTTGTGTTTGCATTACAGTTCTTGGAACTGCTCACTCTTTTCTCAGAACTCTCACTAAACTTCGTTCTCTTGTGGCAATATCTCACAATCGGATCAAAACAGTTTTATTTATGCTTGAGCAATGACTCTACTGAGGTTTCATTACATGCTACATCAGAAAATTGTATGGGAGGGTTTTTCCAGCCTCATGAGGCTGCCAAATATGTAGCACACAGGGATTGAACGCAACCCCCCGCTCAAGCACACTTTGTCTTGATAACTCAACTGGAATAACAATTTAACCCTGCATCAGAGTATGAAACAGCCCTCAAGTAACTTCAACTGACTTGTTGGAGTCACGTTGTTGACACACAAGCTTCATGATATTAGAAATGTCTGCATATTTCTATTTTTTTGGGTTAAATAATGAGGAAAACTGTAAACACAGCATGAGACGTATAGTTAGTCCTATGAGCTATATCGTACAGCACTCGCTGTCTCAAGGGGGCACGCAGCATCCTACGGGACTGCACACACCCAGGACACCGGGTGTTTAAGCTGCTGCCGTCCGGCAGGAGGTTCGGGCTGCTGAGGTCCCGGACAAATAGACTCAAGGACAGCTTTTACAACAGGGCAATAGCCCTGATCAATGCAAATAGCTGACCTGATTGGCTACCTCCCTGGACTTTTTTAGGGGGAGGTAACAATGTTTAAAACAATAACAATAATAATATTTATATTTATAACAAGGTGCAATAATAATTAATGTGCAATAATAACGGTGTGCAATACAAATACACTTATTCTTCTTTTTTATTACTAACTTATTATACTGTGTTGTGTTGTTTGTGTTGCGTTGTGATGTGTCATATCGTGTCACGTTGTGTTATATGTAGTGCCGACGTAGGACAGTTTTCCAATTTCATTGTACTACTGTACTATGTATGACTGTGCAATGACAATAAAGAGTTATCTTATCTTATCTTATCTTACAGGCGTTAGGCAAGACGATGGTGCGGCAAGAACACAGGGGAAGGTAAAGAGGAGGCCCCCGGGGAGAGCAGAAGGCAAATTTACTTTTTTTTGTAGTGCCTTTGTTACCTTTTGCATCTGCACACTGGTTTTTCTTTATAGTGTTTCTCATTGTCCATGCATTATGTAGGTGAAATGATTAGTTTTGCTACTTACTACCTAAAATAGGTGATGTAGTACAGTGTGTACATACAATGTTTTAGCGGAAGGAGTTGTTTTTCAGATGAGAGAGCGTGGTTTTAAGTGCTGTGTTTCATTTTGCAAGAGAAGTGTGGAGTTTTGACAAAGTGGTGAACTCTTTTCCGATTGTGTTGAGAGTTTTGATGATTTCATTTTCTGGAAACGTGTTTTAACATCTGCCTCCAGTGGTGAATCACTGTGACGAATGTGTTCTGGTGACTGTTAATGTCTTTAGAGTTTAGTAAAAATTCTCAGTGGGGCCTGGGAAATGTGTCTAGGTTGGAAACTGATGCCAAATCAGTGACAATTAAGGAAAAAAAGTTTAGGATGTTGAGAATTTGGGATTTGGCGTTTTGGGGATTTAGAAAAGCAAACTGACTCTGTGGTGTAATTCACTGCTCAGAAGCACTTCTGAAAACCATTAGGTTACCATGCGACAAAGAATACAAAAAACAAATACAAGCAAGATGCGGAAATGCTGCTCATTTAAGGACTGAGGGAAAATGGAAAGGGGTTCGGCGGTCTAACAGATCAAGAAATTTAAAAAGAAATTAGAAATGGGGATGTGGCATCCACTGAGCCAAATGGGAGAAGGATCGTCTGGCTTATTACCAGAGCACAGTGTAAACCAGTGTCTGGAATGCTATGAAGGTGCCTTGGAGAACATGAAATCATTGCTTATTCCAAAATGTCTTTAAGGATTCTAGCTGCTAAACTGAGCTGCCTGCTGACCATTCAGAACATCTGATTTATTCTGACACAGCGAAGTTGACACAGGAAGCCTTGAACTCTTAGCAGCTGAAATCTTACCTCATGAATAAATGTGGGGAAAAACATTTTAGAAAATATAGTAATTGGCCTCCTCGCTTCTCAAACGCTTAGAGTGTTGGTAAAAGAAGAAGTGATGCAACGTGGTGGTAAACATGCCCCTGTTTCAACTTTCAAATCCAAACCTCTGATATTTTGTCTCTGCAAACTTTTTTATTTAGATATACCTTTTAATTCTGCAACTTTTGGAAGCATGCTTTTTATACATTACAGCACATGCATGAAGTACTGTTTCATGAGAAACAGGGAAAATGTTTCATTGTAACTGCAAGGAATCAAGAGGAAATGCACATAAATCCATAAGAACGATGTGAGCTGTTTCAGAGCAATAAATCAAAACGCAGAAGCACTTACGTACCTCGAGCTGAACCTAAGCCTTTTTCTTAGAGATCTCCTTTGCTGTATAAGGAGAATCCGGCTTTTCACTGCCTTCAGTGTAAAACTGCAGAGGTATGTACATTTGGTCAAACTTTCAATTACATATATATTGTGGGTACTAAAAGGCAGCTTCCCCTTCTGGGCTCCCATGGTTAATCTTACAGCTTGTGCCAGCATTAAACCAATAATCTTAAGACATGTGACAAATGTGCAAAAACGCTCCCTAAAGGGGAGTAAAAGAGACCTGCGAGTATTTCTACAACCAGGCAAACTGGTGCTTCCTGAGACGACCTCAGACCTCACTGCTTCTCATGTAGCTTCTAAAGTTTTGTTTTGATTTTGCTCTGCATAAGCTCCCCCAGAGTGTCCTTACATGTTGTGAAGCAATGTGATCAAACACTGGATTACTGCTCATTAACACAGCAGAGAACCCACAAGGCTGTGGTTAGGACTTAATGGGCATTTTCAGTTTCATCTCCTCCACAATGTGTGTTTAAGTTGCTGCTTGCACAGCCTCGGGCTCAGTTCTTCCTCTGGTGTCTTAATTGCAATTTCATCAAGAATTTAAAGCCATGTAGCCTTCCCTATTCTTGTCACTGTCACTCTAAACTAGCCACCGGCAGGGACTTCAAGGGTATTTTAAGCGGCTATTGTGTGTCAGAAGCGGCTTGGGAAAGACTTACTTTCATCATTGTACTGCTGGACCTCCTCTTCCCCCCTTGGAGTCGATCCTTCTCTCACTCTCTTTTTCATGGCTTTATCACTCAAAGACTCAAGCAGCTCAGCAGAATGTAAATGAATAAGGGCTGTGAGATGGTGAGAGAAGAAAAAGGTTGTGACTAAAACGGCATGTGCACATCAGCATGGGGACTTTCACAAGCACTGCTCTTTTATTTGCTTTGGTAAGACGTGGAAGAAAATTTCACATTACAGATTCATCAGCCCTGACCATGACGAATCAGAACCGTGGCACGCTGAGCTGCGAGTGTGTTTCCATGTGTGCAAGCATGGGCAGTATTACTTCCACAGTTAGCTGAATAATGTGTATTCTCTCCCCACATGGATATATTCTCCTTAGGCCCACAACAACTGTCCACATAAACCTTTCTACTTCACTAAGACACTGCTTTCACTTTTTTTGTCCTTGCTCTGTTTGTCGTTCTCTCACACTCTCACAAACAATGACTCATGGATAAAAACACAAAAAAGTGAGACAACTGACACGCTGCTGCACTAATAACAAGAGGCACGTGCGCGCAAGTGGAACACAAAACAAAAGAGAAGAACTGCAGGATATGATTATCTATTTAATTCCTAAATGTGCTCTCTAATAAAATTATTCCGTATCTGCATTCATCTGTGTTGAAAACATACAAAAATATGTGGCAAAATCTGGTTTTGACCCTGTCAATATGTCTTAATATGAATGATAGCAATCATCGGCAGCCATCTATCAGGCCAGACCATATGTAGCTTTGGGTGGGGAGGGAATGAGGGCTTATCACAAAGCCTGCCTTATCCGCTGGTATTACAGTCTCTAAGAAAGGATTTAGTCTTTAATTCTTGATTAGATAGAATTTTCTCCACAGTGTGCAAGTGCAGTGATACACCAAGCTCAGATAACCTGCCCAATTGGGAAAGTGTGTTTGCAAGTCCTCTGGCATTGTTCCCTCTCTGAGAGACACACACATGCACACTTAAACACACATCAACCCAGGACCCCTGCGTGCCATCCCATTTAGCTGCTGGGCTTTTAACACATTGTGATAGAGCTATTATTAGGAGCAATGGATTATCAATCAGGAATTAATCCTGACTGATGTGCTTGACCCAACTGGAAAAGGACCACACTCGTTGCTTCACTGTTCATCTGTGTTCTCATTTGTTTTCTTCAGGAGCTGACATGAGAGATGAGATGTTTTTTTCTGTTTTGTGCTCAAACTTTTGCCAGCTCCTGCTTCTCAGGACACGAGGCGCTCGCTGAAGGAGGCACTGGTCTGTCTAGCTAATTCATTCAATCATCTTCCTCTCCTTCGTCTCTTTGCCTGACTGGCTGCTGAGCTGACTTGACTCCCTGGATGGTTGGCTCCCTTTCTCACTGGACTCTCACTGGCAGTTCGCTCACACGCTGCGCGAGCTTCGCTGAGGCAGGGGTGGAGAGAGACAGCTGGGCTGCTCCGTGTTTGGAAAGTGGGATCTTTGCTAGATTTCTCTTTGTGCCTGGTTTGGTGGTATTAGATGAGAGCAGGGAAAATCTGTGCCTACCTGTCCTTCAGCGCAGACCACTGACTGTCACTACTGTGCTGCATCCATGACTTTACATACCTGGCTGGTGTATGGGTTTGGATTTATATTGGTTTGGACGCTCTGCTTTGCACGAGGTAGGTAGGATGTATTCTTTGGTATGAAAATATGTGTTGTGGGTCTTTTAGAGCAAAGGACCAAATGAGCAATGTGCGTTTGTGTCTGTGGGTTGAGATAGAGGTGGGGGTGGAGGTGTGTGTTTGTGTGTGTGTGGTGGGGGTGGGGGGTGGGGGGCATGCCCTAAGTCCTAGTAATAGCCCAGATACAATAATCTTCACTTAAAACAGTCTTTTCCATTCAAAGTAATTAAAGACATGATTGCCAGTGATAGAAAAAATCCTCTATATATACTGCAGGATTTAATAAATACAGCAAAAGTATTGTTAATATTAATTTTATGCATCTGCAAAACATTAAAATAACACAAACAGCAATAATAATAAAACAAACAGCTCGATCAAAATTTAGACCGAAAGCAGAGCACATCACATTAATATGGTGAACAAGTGTGTTTCGAGCTCATTCCAGTTAATATAGCTTTGTTCTGATTGTAATTGACCTGGGAGTTAAAATCTATGCCTCCAAACAATAGGTAACATCCATAAAAGGCTAAATGAATTTCCCTGTAGAGCAATAGCAATTGACCTGACTCAGTTTGGCAATAACGTTTGTGTCAGTGACTCCCAGGCAAACAGAAAATGTAGCGCTCTGAGACATCGTTTTGCTTTGTTTTATCCAAGTAAGACATAACCCGCTATCAACTTCAGACGCAGGGTTGAATTCACCTCCTGTGCAGATTATTGATTTGTTGTTTATCGATATTGGCATCTGTGAAATGCACAGATATGTCAAAACAAATGCATATGCACACTTCCACTTATAAATGATTGCATTTCTGGAATATAAAACCACGAAAGCACACCATTTATCACCTATTGTGCATTATAATGCTTGACTATAGCCATCATCCTTCACTTAGTTCTTTTTAATGTGTTTACGGTGCATTAAAAGATCATTTTGAGCACTCCTTTATCTCAGAGCTGCTGAGAAAGGGGGAAAAAACAACTCCACATAATGAGACAGAGAGGCAATAGTCTCTACTGCTTTTAATCCCTGTGTCTCTTTCTTATTAAACTAATTCTTATAGAAAATCCATGAAGCTCATAGTAATACTATGGCAACAACATGGCTGAGTTTTTACATGATGACAGATAACAAATGTGGTGCTTGCATGTGCTTGAAACTAATGAATGAATAAAATTGGATTCGGGTCACAAAAGATTCAGAGTTAATCAGCATTTGCAATGCATACTGGGAGAGGAGCGTGTGTATACTCATATAATAAACTGCACTGTATCGTGGGAGCTGAATGTCGTTCTAATATGACCTCATTATGCTGACAAATGCTCATATAGGGCAGCTTTTTAATGTTTCATGAGAGCTGTGTGTAACATCTCAGCACATTGGACAGTTAAATCAGGTTATTTGCCAGATGTAAATGACTATTTCACTGCTTTCATTTCCACAGCCATTACTTCACTCTAATGAAATACTGCAGTATTTATGTGAGCTTTCACTACTACCAACAGGGGAATATGACACATCCCCTACAGACTGGCACATGCTCTGTGTCCCTGCGAGGCTTTACATTGATTCCAGCAGATTTCTAAAGTGATTTTTGTAAGAGCATTTGCCTGGGATTAGTTTACTCCTGAAAGCTCCATGAGAGCTTTTGGTGGGCTATTTAACGGCGCAGGGCAGCAAGAGGCTGGCGTCCGCTCTCTGCCCACTCTGAGTCCACAGGGCTGCACAGATAAAGAGAGAGGATTGGTTTCAGCCAAAGCTGATCTTCCATCTTGTGTGTACAGGATTTGGGAGGTCAGGCGCAGGTATGTGAGGGGTCTGAATTCATGGGCAATCCCTTTAAGCTCTGGTGGATTTGTTCTGGTTAGGCTTAGCCTCACTTTCTTAGAAGAGTTAGGCATTCCAGATGAGAGACAATTACACGGGAAAGGGAGGACGTTAAAGATGAAAGAATTGGTTGAGGAGCTTTATTTATTCAAAGAAATACTTCTATAACTTCTACTGTATTGCAATCAGTTCAACTGAAATGTATTTGTATGGCCCAATATTACACATGGAAATCCAAAGGGCTTCACAGGCATAAAAAAACATGCAAGAAAAATAGGTGGCTCTGTCTAAATATTAAAAAAGACATTTTAACAAATAAACAACCCATCATAAATATAGACATACCCCCAACACACACACACACACAATTGTTTAAACAGTCCATATATAAAAAATAAATAATACATGAAATCCCATAAAACAGAGAAATGTGAAAAAGATTCAAACTTGGAAGTAAAGGGCCAATAAGATATGAAAACTGTGGAGAGGAAAAAACTCTGTATCTGCCAGATTACTGAAGGCATGGCTGTGGAATGGTATTATTATTAAGAGGAAGCTGTTGTTAAATGCCAGATTTAAAAAGGTGTGTTTAGAAGATTTTCTTGAAAATATCCATAGAGTTTGTCTCCCTAATATTTTGAGGTAGGCTGATCCAGAGTTTAGGGCTTAAACTTTTCTCTTTGAAGAGTTGGATACCTAACAATTTGACAGAGGAGGATCTAGGAGGGCAAGTTGGGACATAAAGTGTCAGACATGTAAGATGATCCAAGACCATTAAAGATTTTACATACAAGTACAAGTATTCTAAAATCAGCTCCATAGGATACTGGGAGTCAGTGTGGCTTTGCTATGACTGGACTGATGTGCTCCCTGTTATTGATTTTCATTAATATCCTTGCAGCAGAATCCCGGACAAGCTCGATAAAATCAGTGGCAGCTTCTCTTTTAGTAACATAAGTGGTGGTGGGGCCAGAACATTTTTTATATAACCCTCAGTTGATAAAAAAAAAAAAAAAAAATCTGCAATAGCTGTAAAAAAATAATTTCTTATTAATCATGGATAAAGTACAACAATTAATTATTAAAATGTCTCAGTGTGGGAGCAACAACTGTGGAGAAATGTTCCCACCAAAGGTTACTGGATGTAACTTCTGTGTGTGTCAAACTAAAGGGCCTTGCCATTTGTTACACTTCAGTGAGCCCCACCCGCCAGCTCCACCCTTTAGTATATGAACTCATTCTGAAAGCTGATTATGTTTACTGATAAATCTCTCATTCTTCTGTGCCAGTTAAAAATGCAAAATAAACAGCACAACCTAATGTTGTTTTACCCCATGCCTTCTTTGTTATAACTTCCACTGCTTTTAGTCAGTTGAATGGTAGACTTGGCTAAGAGATCACAAGCGTTACGTAGGAATCTTGGTCGCATGCATCTCATGAAATAACACATTACGTAGTGCTTGAAGTGAAGGATTGGTTTAAATTTTGCTCATTTTCAGTTTAAATGAATGCAAATGCATCATTACAACTCCCATAAAGATAGAACATACAAATCAGAGTCAGTGAAGATGTCACTTGTGTAGATTTGGATGCTAGTTAAAGTAAAAATATCACCACTGCTAACACTGAAGGTGGTTCTTATGCATTCAGCATTAAACAGCCTTTAAAATAAAAAGGCCTGGCTGTTATGTTTAGCTAATATTCAAACCAACTCAGCGGACTTAATTTATAATAGATTAGTAAACAACAGGAAGCCAAGAAATCCAATGACGTCATGCACCAAGAGCAAAGTTAAATGTGTCAGACATTCATAAATCTGAATTTTCTCAGGGATTAAACTGTGTTATGATAATCAAAGGGTTGACAAATGCAAGTAACTGCCATGAAAAGTAATACTATCCACCTTTCTTCCACTTCTGTACTGTTTTCCACACCCTTTGTTTTCAGAAGGCCTCTCGTGTGTTGTAGGTGTATTTTACTGGATGGAGTATAATTTAGACAGATAAGCATATTATTTTCAAATCTATTCACATCTTCCCTTTTATATATAAGTGACATTTTGAAACCACAAAAATAACAATAAGAGCGTATGGTGATGGTGCTAAGTAGGTCTACCAGTAAAAACAGTGGGTTCTCTGGATGCCACACACACAATATGTGTGAGCTGATAAGACTAATACGCTCTTCCATCATCTAAGCAATTTAATTCCATAATAATATCTCTTCTATCTGTACATTTTCCCCATGATCTCAATGCTAGTAAAGCACTCAAACACTGTATTTATTGTTCTATGCTTTCCTTGCAGTCCATAGTCTGCAGTGCTATGGCTGTAACATCATCCAGGGCCAGAGGTACGTTGACGTGGGCTGCTCCAACCCAGAGGTCATCACCTGCCCCCACTCTCACAAAGGCTTCAAACATCGTTTCTGCATCAAGACAGAGAGCAGTGAGTGCTTAATGATTATCTTCCTTTTCTCTTTATCCTTTAACACAGTGAGTTAATGCGCTTGTGTGTGATATTTCTTTGGAGAATATTTATGGGGTAGCAGATTATAAAATCATGACGAATTGACTCTAGTGTACCGCTGGACATTGGCGTAATCGTTTTTAATCATACTTTCATGTAAATGTTCTTTGTTCGCTGAAGTGAATATTCGACTTGTCCCAGCGCAGAGGATAGTTACATAACTCTGCTGTAGTGTGCTTTGCTGACCAAATTGTAACTCATTCATTGTTTCATGTTAAGGCAAACTGGGTGTTGATGGTAAAATGGATACATTCGTAGAAGTGTGGGCAATCCAGACCTTTTTTATTTTTGTTTCATTTTTGATTTTTTGTTTTTTGCTTGACATCTGAAGAAACCTCTCCTACCCAAAAGCCTGATGAGGCAACTTTTTCCATTGGCTCAGAGAAACAGCAAGCTCAGACAAGCTCTGATGACAGCCTGACAGACACAGTATGACAGGCATTTTGTCAGAATCTTGTAGCTGTGTCTTGGTAGTAATATGTGGCTGGACAGGCTGCTAATCTTCCTGTGACCCCGTCCAAAGCAAATCAAACAGATGCTCCTGAAGTTCTGTAAGAGTCTTAGATTTTTTGGTGCCCTTTATCCTCATATCCCCAAGACATCTGCCCTTAACCCCCAACAAGTTCGGTGTTCCTTCCTTTGAGTTATAACAGAAATAAAGAAGAGCAAAATATCCAATATTGTTATTGTGTGATATTAAAATGAGCGCTGAGGTAATTTAACTGTTAAAAAACACCATTGTTGCCAAAATTTTGATAGTGCTCGCTCACTGTAAGCCACAACTTTCAGGAGACACCGTAATGCTTGTTATTAATAAGCATTTAACATATGCAAAGACAGTTAACCCCTAGTTGAAGCATGTTTTAGTATTTAAAGTATTTAAAGTAAACAGCAGATCGACTATTAGCCAGGTTAATCTTTTCATGCTGCCCCGGCGGATCTCAGACGTGATCACTCTGTTTGCGTTTAGATAAATAACAACTGCTTCGCCATCTGGGGAAGTTAGTTTGCTGTTTGTCTTTTAAGAGATGTTGACTGGTGCTAATAAAGAAGGTGATGAGTGAGGAAATGAAAAAAATGCTGGAAATGCATTGCTGATTAGAAGAACTAGCAAACTAAAAGTATGCATCAATACATTTTGAATTAAAAACATATATAAAATGCCTAAAAAAACCTTTGGGACCCTCAAGGCAAAGTGGTTGAGGTGCATACCAAATAAAGTCCCTGAGCAGATTACAAGTAACAAAAATCCTGACAGCTTACAATTTTTTGTTTGACGCTTTCAAGAAAGAATTTTTTTCACCTTCAAAATAGATAAAGCAATAACTTTGAGTAAAATGAAACTGAAATATATAAAATTTCAGTTACATTTAGGTTACATTTCACTGCATGTGGTTACATTTCACTGCGTGTTATACTTGTATAACTATGCATGTGACGAATAAAGAACCTTGAATCTTGAATCTTGAATCAAAGGCTTATTCGTTCAAATATTTAATCTTTAAGGAAAATGTGCTGGGTATAAACTAAATATATGCCACAGGGTAGCTGTGGACCAAAATGCAGAGGACTGACAACAACAAGATTGGGAAATGACAAAAACGGAGCACTTAAGTACACACAGGCAGTTATAAGGCAAAGTGGAGACACCAGGTGACACAGCTGAACTGAATCTGAGATAGGAGGAAGCAAAACGAGGGACTGTCAAAATAAAACAGGAAACATAACAATGAGACAGAGACAAAGACATACAAACTTGACACAGACAAAATGGTAAACAAACACAGAGACGTGACTAACTGGGATGAAAGACTAACTTGACACAAGTAAAGAGGGAGACCAGACAGAGACACACAGAGGTACTAACATCAACCAAGGAACAGAACTAGAAACATAACAAAACTCAGAAGGGCTGGGAAACAAAACAAAGGAAGGAATAATATAGACCTCTAACTTAAATCACTTCTTAAATCCTCAAAATAAATCTTGACTCCACAAATCTCAAAGCACTGGATCGTTGACCCAGGAACCATGACAATATAATACGAGTCAAGTAAATTTCACTTGACCAGATTCCATCAAATGTAACATTTTACATTTTAATTGTGTAACGCTATTAAATTAGTTAAAGTCAGAATTTTGAGGCAAACATTTTGGAGTTTTTGTGCATATTTAAGAACACAAGTATTTTCTTAGTTATTATCAAATAATACACCACATATATGCCAGATTCCAAACTGTGATGATGTTTTTATTCACGACTACAAAATGCATTCTTTGTCAGAGGATTAGTTTCTCAGCTGTGTAGGCATATCCCGTGGAGATCTCTAAATGTGTTCCTCATTATACACTTGCAGTATTTAATGCTTACTTTTGCTTTTTTTCCTGCTGAGCCAAACACCAGCTAATCACTCTTATCTGACTGACTGACTGACTGTCTCTCCCTTCTGTCCCTGCAGCGGCCCTGGGTATCGTCCTGACAAGTGGTTGCGCTACATCCAGACACTGCCAGCAACAAGAACTGCCAGGGGTGCGAATCCACTGCTGTGGCTCAGACCTATGTAACAGCACCCCCTTCTGGCATCCCAGCACACTCCACTATATCTGTGCACTGCTCACCCTCTTACTGCTAAGGATGTGGTTGTGATGTGAAATAACTCTCAAGAGAAACATAAAATCAGTGGCCTCTTTTCGTAGCTGCTCATGTGTAGGACTGAATTGGGGGATTTTTGCTCAGTATGGCTTTATTGGTATGCACCTTTAAATTGTGGTGTTCACATTGCTTGGACTTACAGTCAGAGGGGTGGCAAAAATAACCTTGTAAATAAAAAATAATGGTGAAGCAGCTTGCAGCCATTAGTGAATTTATGTCCACATCCACTTACTGTACCTTAAAGTATGAAATATTATGGAAGTGAGTAATGACACTTTGTATGAGCAAAGCAGTAACACACTGACTTCAGTTGAATTCACTTGTACAGGAAGACAGTCATTTCCTTCCTTGGTTAAAGTGTTCACTATCATTTTTAAGATAACATTTTTGTGTGGTGTCCTCTGTGAACTCACAGGCTATTCATATTGAATTGTTTTATAATGTTATTATTAGTTGGGAACGCACAGTGCATGTGGTTCTTCTGTCTATGTTTGTAAAAAGAAATATTGTTCAGTGACAGCATGTAATATTGTGGAAAACATATTAAAATGTTTGATATTTTTCAAAAGAAAATGGGTTTGAACTTTGGTAGTTTATTTTTGTGCATATAGTCTGAACTTGCATCAAACCATTTTCTTCTACTTGTTACATCTTTGGACTGTGGGAGGAAGTCGACGTACCCAGAAAGAACCCACGGAAGCAAGGTGAGAACATGCAAACTCCTCACTGAAAGGCCCAAGTCAGCTGCTTGCTTGCTGTGATGCCACAGTGCTAACCACTGCACCATTGTGCTGATCAGAATAATCAGAACAAAAATCAAAATTTAAAAGAGCAAAAAATGAGGTAGAGCAGGTCATTTACTAATGGGAAGTTTGGTGGTTTGATCCCTCCAGTCTGCGTGCCAAATATCCTTGGGCAAGATACTAACCACAAGTTGCTCTTTGATGCATCCATCGGAGTGTGAATGTGTCAGAATGTTAGACAGAAGCACTTACGCATAGCAAAAAAAAGTGCTTGAATGAATGGGTGAATAAGGCATGTTGTATGAAGTGCTTAAGAACCTGTCCATTTACCATAACCAGCGCAAACAACAAAACAGTTCACCTAGTATATTGACAACTGTCTTAAAAAACTGAAGGATGCTCAGGTTGGAGAGTTATATGTTTACATATATTGTGATAATATATAATTATAGCACACGTTTTATTTGACACAAACTGTCATCTACAAAACAAAAAAATCAGAGCAAAGATCACATGAAAGAAGGAAAACATGCATCTTGCTGAATTATTTTCTTATCCAATTTTTATTTTATTTTACTCTTCTATTTTTTGTGCATCTATCAAAATTATGTATTTTTAAAGCCCCTACTTATGGTACATTTTTGAGGCCAGTGTTATATGTCTAAATAGATAGATTTGGATAGGCTTGCAAACTCTGCTGTGAAAGGATGTGAAGCCTGTGTTATGCAGTTTTAGGGTTTTGGAGGCCATTCGCTGGTAACATTGCCAATTATTATAAGGGTGAAGCACAGTGTCTGACATTTTATATTAACTATACTATAAAATATATAGTAATCATATTGTAAGAATATATTAAGCCACTGTTTTCAGTGAAAATCAAATGATTTCATGGTTGGGCTAAGTCCACAGTGTTTCAAGATCTTAGCGATGCCCCTCGATGGAGTTCTAGTATTGTTTTGTGTTGCAATGGTGCTGTTGTAACTCTTTTAACATCTGCTGAACAGATGCATTTGAGCGTACTCCACAAGCCTAAACCTCTCATGTGGCAGATGAAGCTTGCTAAAATTTTGAACTTTCCCTCTCATGATTTCACCAAAGTGATTATTTCATAGTGTGACATGACGATTGCTCCCTGTTAGGCAGTTTACGAGAGTAGTAACCTTTGCAAGAATACACCTGTGAAGGTGATTACCTTCGAGGAGGCAGTGCACAAGTTGCAAATCGTCGCATACGAGGCTCTTTGTCCCAGAAGCCCATTGTATAGAGCGGAGGAAACCCTGTGCCGTAAGCAGCCATCTTGGATAGACAGATCATACTTGAGCCAGGATAACCTGCATACCTCCTGTGAACAGCTCAAAGCGCAAAAGACTTAATATCTGGTAAGGACAGAAGAAGGGGGGTATTTGATTGCACTCATAGACGCCCGTGTAATGTGTAATAAACGTAGAGAAACTGATATTTAAACGAAGAAACCCTTTGAAGTGTTAAGCTTTCTTGTGTTTTCCAGGAGTCAGCTAGGTGGAAAGCTAACGATGGTAGCTAACAGATGACTAATGCAAGGTTGGGTTCTAAGTCCAATATTGTGAGGCATCACATATTAAACGGTTATGGAAAAAATGCTACTGTTTACGACAAAGGGCTTGATTTGCTTGAATTAACAAGATAACGCGTTACGTGTTTGCCATTAGCTGACAAAGTAGCCTGCTAAAACTGTCGCTAGCTTTCGTTAGTTTGGTGTATTGAGGCATTTTTCATGAAATTGGGCTCAGGCCAGGTTGCGTTTCTGAACCTGTTTTTACTCAATAATGCATTTAAATCAGCTGTTTGTGTGGCGATGAGGGCAGGTGGCTTATGTGCTTTGATTTATGGGATTTGTTGTTATCCGTCTCTGTCAGCTAGCAGGTGACTAGCTAACGCAAACTTGGTTGTCAAAACATCCAATTTAAGGCCGTATATTTATCTGAATTTGCCATCTAAATGTCTGTTCAAGTCAGTATCAGGTTTTATATCCATTTCCGCTTCGTAGCAGCACTCTTTTTTTCATGCATGGAGTCTAATCTCAGAGATTTAGTCATAGCGACGCTGTCATTTTTGCCGGTTGTCAAGCTAACGTTAAGCTAGTCGCCGTCGGTAAGAAACAGGCATTTCGTTAGGGTTCCATATTGAAGGGTCAACCTCCGATATCCAAGTCGGGTTTGACGATGGATTTGACTGGCCCGTCTAATTCCTTGTTTTTGTGTAGGAATAACTGTAATAAAGCGATTTTTTTTTCCTGTACTGCAATGCTAATCCCTTAGCCGGTAGTGTATTAGCTTCTTATTTGGGTGTCATTTTTCCAAAGAGCAGGCATACACGATTTAAAATAAATAAATAAAATTGGTCATTAAGTTAACGATGGTAACTTTTGTATGGTCGAAATTTGGATAGCTTTGCCTTCGTCGACATTTAAAGTGCTGCATCATTTCTTTTTCTGGTGTTAGTGCACTGTGTGTTAGTGGACTTTATCGTAAATTATTACCGCGTTACTTAATATTTAGTTTTTTGTTTTACTGTAAGCATGTAAACACGTCACTCATTTTTGTATCGCGGTAGCGTCCTTCAAGAGTGTATATAATAGCTATGGGGTATCACGTTTTTTTTTAGTCACGTGATTTAAATGGTGGGTCTGAACATCACGGAGACAGTGTGACTATATGTGTCATGATTTCCTGAAATCACATCATCTCTTTGCCTCTATGAGGAATGTCTGTTGAGAGGAAGAAAGGCAGTGTCCCTGTTTCTCTAGAGAAAGCTTCAGGAAAGGAGAAGTGCTGAGGCTGCAGTCTGGTCACATGGTCTTGACTCGCCTTCTCCTTGACTGATACTCATGGGGTTTATTTCTATGCCATATGTAGCGGTGGGAGGAAAAAGGGGTGTAAAATGAAGTCGAATGTCACAGCCAAGTCACATTTTACTTTTGCTCTTTCTGGGAAGAAAGATCAACAGGCCATCACTTTGGAGCTGGAGAGAGACCACATGAGGGTCATGTGACAGCAGGGAGCCTAGAAAAAGAGTGTGTGAAACAATATGTTGGGAGTTAAAAGGATGGTAGTGAGGTGTGACAGCTTCAAGGTCCTATACTAAATCATGGTGTGGAGCACAAGTGCAATGTTATGTTTTGTCTTTACCCACATGAATCACACTGTAGGGATTAATGAAATTAATACATTTAATTTAATTAATTAAACATACATTGTGTCTACTGTGTTTGTGATTTTTCATGATGATTTCAGACTCGATAATGCGCCACAATGTAGAAATAATGTAGGTATCCACCAGTGATTATAGATTACATTTTTGGTAATGTAGTAACATAATGCGTTATTGTACTAAATTCAGTAATCACTTTACAGTTACACTTATATTGTTAATTTCATTACAAAGGTTCTTCACTTATGTGAATAGTGAGCAAAAGGTACTGTGTAATTTATTACTTTTATGGAGCAACCCCAAGTCTGGTACTTGGATAGAATATGGGGATTTATAAATAGCAAGTTTATGCATACATTTTTTTATATATATTATTTTTTTGCTGTAGTTAGCTGCTTGTTGTTGGTGTGATTAAGCACTAAAGCACAGGTCAAGTTGCAGAAGACTGTGCCAAATCTTTTCTTGGACCACCCACAGAAACACAGTCACAAAGGCACTGCTAGCGCTAAGAGTTGTTTACATCTCTTGAAAATATAACACTCAGGAACCTTTTCTCTTATTAAGGGAAGTACAACTACTACATTGTTAGCTGTCTAGTTTTAATTTGTCTTTGTACACCTATATTTCTGTCTTGTTTTCAGTTGTCACATTTCCAGTTTTTTCCTCAGTCAAAGCTCAAGTCAATATGAGTATGTGCAAACATGAGGGTTTGTGACCCAACATTGTTTTTACTGTTATAAAAGCTAAAGTTTAATTGATATCTTTATCTGATTCAACCTCAGTTAAGTAGCCTGCAGCGTCTTATGTCTGTATTTCAACCATGTACTCATTTTTTTTTTATTCTGTTTCTTGCACTTTTTTCTTCTTTTGCTGTCTGTATTTTTCCACTTATTTGCTTTTTCTATTTCCACTTTTTCTCTTGCTACATGCATTTCTAACGATTTGCGTTTAAATTAAGCTGACCAATCAAATTTGGTCACCAATCTGCAGATGTAGAAGTTCGTGCGTAAAACCAGCATTGTGTTGTGCTCGGGCACTGTGATTTCAGTTTCTAGGAACTGCTCTGACTGCAGTATAGTTTTCTTTGAACTTCATGTGAGAATGACACTGGTTTAAGGCAGATTATCTTTGCAAGTTACAGAGAAATCATTAGTCTGCTGAATTATTATTCTTTTGATTAAGTCTGAATTATTTACTACTCCTACAGCAGTCAATTGTGTACAGCAGCATCTCAATTTAATACTGTGCAGCAGTAATAAAGGTACCTATTGCAAAAATAATTTTCCTTCATAGAAGTACGAGATCAGTATAGAATTCATTCCATCCATGTTTTGACAGATAACACGAAAGGTGAGAATGAGAATTTCACTGCGCTGAGCCAGTTGTGTGGTTGGAACAGCCGCATCACGTTAGGTTCATACCAATGGCATATGAGAAGCAGCCAACAGTAGCAGTTATACACAACAGTACATTAAGGTTGTGATTGAGATGAGACAAAATGACAACACAAAATGTTCAAACTTGAGTAATAGCGTTATAGAACATAACAACCTGACAGATTTGGCCCAAGGCCCAAAAGATGAGGATATGATATAGGATAGGATGTATATTTGAGGGTCCAAAGAGTTCAGTGGTGTGGAGGTTGGCTATTTATTTTTGGCTTTTTAAAGTTTGACAAGAAAGAAAAGTAGCATACACTGGAAAATGTGTCAAAAACATGTTTTTACAAAGGCAAGTATCGTTTTGCCATGTGCACAGTTGACCATTTACCTGCACAGCACAAGACTACAGTCCCAGAACTTTCTCCTATACCACGCCTTACACAAAATACAGAGTAACACAGACATCACTGATGCAACAACCAACTTGTATTGTAAAAGTCATGATGCCAGTAAGCACAGTTGAAAATTTCAGATGTAACCAACTGATTCAAGTAATTGACCCTTGTCACCAACTCCCTGGGCATAAACATTTCTCACTTTGCCAACCACACACAGAGCGTAGAGACACGGCTTGGTGACCACATCACCTTTGTGGTCAAGTCGCACATCTGATCCATGTACGAGTCTTGTTGCCCCTCAGAGGCAGAACTATACTTCTCGTACCTTTTTTGTTTGTTTAATATTATTCATATACACACACACACAGAGACACCCGTATAACATTCTACAGTGAATTTTTTGAAGTTTTGACCAAAAAAAGTGTTTACATCTAAATTAATTCAAATTAAGCTTGAAAAACAGTGATTTCATTTATATTGTGGTTGATATCAATAATCATGAATATAATCTGGTGAAAAGAAAAAAAAATAGCGTGGCAAAGTTGTTTTTTTTCTCTTTTCTTGCCTGGCCTTAGTGTTAAAGGAATTTTATACCAAAATTGATTGTTTAAAAATAATAATAATTAAAGACTGACACCCTCATACCTTCTTACTACTTTATTTACTAGTAATTAAGATTTTAAAAGTCACTGGTAAGCCAGCTGCTGGTATTTCTTTATTTTACCACAATATGGTGAGTAGTGTTGATAAGCGGTAATTACTGTTATCAGTATTTGGTATTTATAGATCCTAACAATGCCTATTAATGGACCTAGTTGTAATATAATGTTGTAATTCTGGTTTGATTGTGAACATTGAAGCATCAGTAGTTGCTTCAGTGCTATGTCTCCCATGCAGCAGGTCTTTTGCGCTGTTGGAAATGAGCACTGTCAGCAGCAACTGTGGAATCAAACGACCACACCTTTAGTTCTCTGCATTATTTCTGCTAAGAGATGTGTGCGTGCGTGTGTGATGTTGTCAGATTAATGGAAAGGAGTGCAAGTCTGAAAGAGCCTTCTCAGAAGTGAGATTGAGACAGGAAGGTAATGGGATTCCTTCTTGAAAGTCTTTCTAATAACTGAAAAGCTCTAACACTGTTAAAAAAGATCCATCACCTCTCTGGTCTCACCCTTCAAAGGTTGTCGTAGATATGAGTACTCTGAAGCATATTTGTGATTTTCTGTAGTAAGGGTGTTGCAGACTGACACAGACCGTATTTTTTTTATTTTTTTTTAAATGTGACAGTACTTTTCTGCATTCATAATTTTGTCAATTTGGGCAAGATCCCCAACACCACTGGCTGAAATGAAGCCTCAAACCATGACCAGGCCTCGGCAGCAAGTCTCCAAAGAAAAACTTTAAAAGACCTTCAGAAAGCCTGCAGAACTACTGCTTAACACTACTTTTAAAAAAAACAACACTGGAAACTTCCTTGATAAGTTAATATAAAGGAAATGAGCAGTGGACAAGACTTTTGCAAAGTATTTGAATCATATCACCTGCTAGTTTAATATCCCTCCATCTAGTAAAAAGTATTGTTGGATAGTTCATGCATGGAAATGTACCCTGTGGTTGCTTTATGTACAATTAGAGTATAGGGATTTTCATGTTATGTTTGTCCATTTGATAAACAAAATTTATTCAAAGCATTATTTATAGCATTTATTATTTAAAGTATTTTGAATGAACCTAAACCAATTTAATGTAAATCACAGTTCTGGTAAATTTACTTTGGAGGAAGGTCAGTACCTTTTATGCTTGGCGCCAAAATTGTATTTGGCAGGTTTTTCCCTTCATATTAGAAACAAAAAACAACATTGAAAAAAAATCCATGTTCAATTGCTGATGAGTTAAATTTGTTTGTGTTCTTGAAGCTTTTGTGTAGTTAGTCCTTTTGGTCATGAATCAGCCTTCTCAGCTGTCTGAACCTTCACTTCAGGACTATGCTAATCCTGTAACTCCTCGCTGGAATTTGTACAGCTTTTACTGCAGATCAGTAATCACACCTGTAACACAGTCATTAAACAGTAAGCGGCTCCATTACTGTTACTACAGGACTTGTTGTTTTATTTATATCCACACATCGTGTTGTTTTTGCATAAAGTGCAGAAGGTGTGAGAAAGAGCTGTCCATGCTTAATTGTCTTTTCTTATTCATTACATCATGTGCAGTTTATTTATATGGAGTCAAAACCTTACCAGATTAGTAAACCTCTTGCTGATCTGAGTGGAAGATTAGTGGAAGTGTTCAGGGAAACTGACTGTAAAAGTCAAATGATTATAATCTACACGTATTGACCTCTTTTAAGGAAAAGTTGCTTTTCTATGTTAAAGGTTTAAGTGGCTAAACTGTTCTTCTGTTTTTCCTGTTTCAGAGCCACAATGGCCACCGCACCGTACAACTACTCCTACATTTTCAAATACATCATTATCGGTAAGTGATCAGTACCAATTGCCAGCAGTTTGGAGGCTCTCTAGTGACCAATATTGATGGCACTTCTCACAAACTGAACATTTATTGTACTTCCATTACATGGTGGCTTTGAGTGGGTCCAGCGTATGTCATATTAGTCCATTTTTGAAGGTAACATAACTGAGTACTTCTAACAAGGGGGTGTTCTGGCATAGGGCTGTTCAATATAATGATATATATCGGATGGCGATATAAAAACGTCTATCGTTTCATTTTACGCTATCGTTTGTTTCGTGGTGTCGCAAAATAAACTGTTTACGGCAATATTTTTTCATTGTTTTTGATGGTCACTGTAGTGGCTATATTAATTTCTTAAAGTTCTCTTTTTCTCTTATATTTTATATAACCACACTACGGACGGACAAGCGCCTGTTTTTATGCTTGTGGTTAGCAACAACGACGGTAACAGCATTGCGTGTCCGCTTGTTTATGTTCCACATAAACCTTTCACAATAAAGCTCAAGATCCTGTTGAGACTTCAAAATAAACTGAATCACGTGAAAGAGCAGATGAGAAGTAAAAAAGAGCCGCCAGGTGCTAAAAAATAAACCTTAGACTCAAACGTTAGAACAGGCTTTTCCCCGCAGCACGCCGTGTAATAAATACTCACAAAGAAAAAGGCGGCCTTTACAACTTATGTCTAAAAATGTATCGTTTCAGGCATTGGTTAAAACACTCGACTCCAGCTACATGACGCGCAGCTGGAAACACTTCCCGCAAGATGAGCTGCCCGAGATTCACAGAATTTACAGAAAATGTTACATTTTTGTGATTTATATCGTTATCGGACGATAGAATTCTTATATCGGGATATGAGATTTTGGTCATATCGCACAGCCCTATTCTGGCATCTAGAAATGTGCGCCTCAGCATGCACATGCTCTGTATTTGTGCTCTACACTTGCAGACACACACCCACAGCTCCAGCTTGTTTATCACCACACTTGACACTCAGTTCCCATCTTAGAAGACTAAATAAATAAGAGATGGGGCTTGGCTTTTTACTTTCTTTATTATTACTTGGGGAGCATGGAGGGGAAACCTTAACTAAAAGTTTTAATACTCTGCAAGTGTTGCAGCTCTTATTGATAATTAAGGTATTAAGAAGTATTTTTATATATATAAGTTTTATATTGCTTTGACTTAGGTGTATGATATTGTTCACAGCAAATTTATTGGGGGTATTTTGAAGTGCAAAAGTACTTCAGACTTAATCAAAGCATAATATAGATGTACCATTAGTGAGAAAATGTTTTTTGACAATAAAAAACATTTATTGTCAAAATCTGCAGGACCACATACACTCAAGTGCATCTATCCCCATCTGTCTCAGTTTCCCCTGTCTCTCTCATTAAGTCCACATGAAATTTTAAGTGTAGTTGCTGACTGTCACTGAGGGTCTGCTGCATCATGCATGGGGGCAACACTTCAGGCTTGAATAGAGAACTGTTGTTCTTCTGTTATTTCCTTGGTTGACCTGAGTTTCTCTCCACAGGGGACATGGGGGTAGGGAAGTCATGTTTGCTTCACCAGTTCACAGAAAAGAAATGTAAGTGCTGCCCTGCTTTTTTTTTTTTCTTCTTTTGACTCCTTTTCATCTGTGCGTGTGTCCCAGTGCATGTGAGATTTGCCAGGTTTAACTGGAGTGCCTAAATCTCTTTGGATTTCTTTTATACACCAGCGGAAGTCAGCAGCATAGATGTGGAGTGTGAGCTCAACAGTGAGAGTCTCTTCTTCTGTGTATGAGCCAGCTGCAGCCTCCCATTACCATTCAGCTCAGTTGTTTAGTGCTACTATTAACAAGCCAGATGCTGTGTTACTCATTCACTTGTCCACAATCGCATCCTGCCTGCACCCATACACCAGTGCACACATGCATACACACACTGGAGTGATGTAGAAGAGGGTTTCAGTGGCAGTTTCAAACAAATTGATACATCAAGAGTGTTTGCAGTTTAGACAAAGTGATGACTTTAAAGACTGCGATTAATTATTGATGTGCAACTGCTGCTGCCGTACAGTAGAAACAAGTTGGCTATGTGTGACCTATACATATTGAATAATGTTTGTTACTACGTAATTTTAAGTTCAAACTAGGCACGTGTTTTGTTAAAGTTCACAAAACGGATGACAGAAGAAAGACTTGAAATACAAAAACATTAGTAAGGGCAACAGTAGAATTCATTGACATACTTATTCTCCCCAGTCATGGCTGACTGCCCTCATACTATTGGCGTGGAGTTTGGTACGAGGATAATCGAAGTAAGCGGGCAGAAGATCAAGCTCCAGATCTGGGACACAGCAGGACAAGAGCGCTTCAGGGCCGTCACCCGCTCCTACTACCGCGGGGCCGCAGGGGCGCTTATGGTCTACGACATCACCAGGTAGAGCGTCCTTGTTATGTATTGATGCAGTCATGGTCACTGCTTAACACAGAAGCTTTGACAGTGTACACAATAGCCATGTAGTGCATTGTGCAGAAACAGGAAGTTAAAGGAAAGCATGAACATCTGATAACTGCACCGTTCAGCCCAGCACACCTACTCCTGAACAAATACGAACAGTTTGTGTTACTGCACGCGACTGACCTTCTTACCCAAACTGTTAGATGGTATCAGTGGTATGCCAAGCAAACACAGCTGAACATGTGGAATGTCTGTCCAAACTGCAACCACCTCCAGTATGGCCTCTAGGGCTAAATGAGTGCCAACGCAGTGTTTTCTCTGTCATCTATGGTTGCTGTGACTATACACCTAACTATAACCATATCCTTTAATGAAAAGATGTGGCTTTCATTTGCATTCTTCTGTTTTTATGTATACATTTGTTATTAACATGGGCCACACCAGTGTAGACTGTAGGTTGTGTTGGATAAGTAACATTTAAATTATTTCTTTTAACCTCCAGAGAGCCTGTGTGTTCATATGGACTCATTATATTTGAGCTTTCCTGCACTTTCCCCTTTTTTCTGCTCAGTACTTTAAGCACTGTTCGGTTCACTGTGCTATGCTGTTGAATAAACTCATTGTCCCTATATGGGGTGGCTCTAGCTCAGGAGGTAGAGCAGGTCATCTGCTAATCTGAAGGTTGGTGGTTCGATCAGTGCTGCAAGGCAAATATCCTTGGGTGTGCAATATCCAGGTTAGATGGATGCATTCATTATTACATGAATAGGTGTAAATTGGTGAATTAGGAGTGTTGTATAATGTGCTCTGAGTGCTCAGAGTCAAAAACTGCTATATCAGAACCAGTCCATTTACCATATGAAGACATGTTTTTCTTTGTAATTACTCTGTAAGAAAGTGATCACTTCCCTTTCGAAGGCAAAGTTTAGTTTTACTTATCAGTCCAACTAATCACAGCCAAACAGAGTTACTTTGACAGAGTTACCCTGAGCTGCTCACTTATTTCCCAAAGGGTCCCCACTAGTGGATGGATTCACATATTTGATTTGGCACAGATATTTAAATTTACGCCGGATGCCCTTTCTGATGCAACCCACCTATTTATCCACACGGAGTAGCTTGTCACCGCTGAGGCTACATTTGTGCCCAAATATTTTGCGTGCAAGACAAATGTGTTAACCACTATCTAGGAGAAATTAAAACTGTACCAGGAACAAGAGCTCGGGTCTCTGGAGGTCAAGAAACCAATGCAGAATTGTCTGTCCCGTAACCTGCCTGAAATGTTGTGAGCAGACTTCAGAGCATCTGAATTTGTTAACTTGATGGCTCAAAATAAAATTTTGAGGACTGGTTCATTTATTGGAAAATGGAAATGAGGCTGTAACTTGGATAATGTGGCATTGGAGTTGGTAGCTGCATTGTCAGGCACAGGAAGCTGTTGATATAAATAAAGTTTATACTTATGATCTGGAGAAAGCAGTATCACTTCCAGATGTATCCATAACTCCCAGATGATTTCCTCCATGGTTATTGTTCCCTGTATTATATGGCAGCTGCTGCCTCTTTTCAAATCCATCCTCAGAGATGGCAGGATGTTATGTCTTTGCTTGTCGTCATAGTAACCTCTGTCCCTCTGATGTCAAACAGGAGAAGCACGTACAACCATCTCAGCAGCTGGCTGACTGATGCCAGAAACCTCACCAACCCCAATACTGTGAGTACACGCACTGAAATTAATGATTGTCTTAAGCTGCACACGTGTCTCCACAGCCTCGTCTCTTCACTCTCTTTCTGCATTGATTTCTCTTCTTTTAATTGCTTTAAGTTGTCGCTATGCTGTTTATCCCTTTGTCATCCTCCTGTTAGTCTTTTTGGAGCCACTCAGGCCTGTCCATTTCTTAAATAGGTTTTTCTTGGTAAATATGATTAGCTCTAAACCTTCCTGCTCTCACTCTCAGAGGTCTGTGTTCCATCAGGGAAGTGTGTTTGTGCAACATGACACTTCCTGTTCACATTTTAGATGGCAGAAAGCAAAAAGGGATGTTTCTGTATATCCAGTCACAACTATACACAGGCTTTGTATGGAGCTGTGTTATCCACTGCTCATTTTAATGACGAGTACAAATAAACTTTACTAAGCTAATATGAACAGTATTAAGTTTTTGGTTTCTTTCTGGCACAGCCCACTTTTAACAACTTCAAAGTGTTCAGATTCTGTTTATCTGGGACTTTTACTATGAAGTGAATCCAACATACCCAGACCTAGCTTCTCTTTATCAAGCTACACCAATATTATTAATCCTGCTAAACATTTATACAAAGGTGGTTATCAACTTAAAGTCAACATAGACTTTTACCTAGTTTAGTTGTGAACACAAACATAGAGGCAGTGTTGGCAGCATGTGATCAGTCACAAACACAGAGGTTTACTGGTTTCAGAGCTGAATTATTTTACTAACAGAGAGCAAACTGTAATGTTAGATAAACCTGAAGAAGTTAAACACGTGATGCTCAATATTCTGAGCAGAGCTTCTGCAGCCAATGTGTGAAAGAATACAGTATGAATAGGAGTATTAAAGTGCCATACAGCACTGCAGTTAGTGACAGTGTGCTACATAGATTATTTAAAGCCAGCATGGAAATTGCCCCCCAAAATTTTTTAGTTACAAACATTTGAGTAATCCCCCATCTTTAACTCATCGGAACATCTGACAGTATTTATAATTAAATTCAGTGTGACTAGGCGCTTCTTTTAGAGCCAGTGTGAAAGAAGATGGCAAGTAAAGAAGAAATAAAATCCTATAAATCAATAATAATTATTAGTCATAATTAATTTTATATGCAATCAACAAGTTAAAGGGTTAGGGGTGATATTGCTATACTAATACATGTTTTAAAAAAAGAATAATTTAAGAGTTTCTTGCATGTGTAACATTGCTTGCAGCCATCCATTTTTTATTTATTTTTTAATTTTTTTAATTTTGATGCTTGTCAGAAAGAGACAAAATCTTTAGACAGTCCCTAAGACCCACTTTCTTACAAAGATCCACCGGATCTTCTAGGAATTATAATGTATTTTTTTTCAGAGGACTGATTGGTGAGCGGGCGCTGATTTCTGTACAAGTTGATCTCTTATCTAATATAAACTTCAGCATAAGTTACCATGGTGATGTATCCTGGGAAGTGACCCCACTTCTAAACACTAAAAAGACTGGAGATAAACCTGAGGCCTTTACTATGAAACAGAATGTGCTTCACAGAAAAGGCCTCAGGTTGAGGGAAAGAAATCAAAGAATTTGTTTTCATGTACCTAAACAGTATATACAGCTATCCTTAATATATTTATAACAGATTAGAATAATTTTGATCAGTCTAATAGGTTAAATGTGTTTCATCTGAGCTGTAAAGATGAGGATTCTTCTAAACTTGTGTTAATGTAGTGAAACAGGCAGATCTGACTCCATTGACAGGTGGTTTCTGATCTTGTTTGCATGCATACCAGAGAGGAGAGTGTCAAATCACAAATGAGTGTTCAGTGCACATAGCACTGTGGGAAGTGATGACTGTACATCTTCCAAAAGCAAAAGCCAAAACTACGCTGAGCTGTTAAATAGAGAACTGCTGTGTGTGCTGAAGTATTTAAAATTGGCAAAGTGGTGGCACTGTTGGTGTTGTCACAGCATCTGCCCCAACTCCCAACATCTGCCTGCCTTGGTTTTAGACGATATAATTGACGCGAGACAAAATACTTTACAACTCCACAACTTTATTAGTGCAAAAAACCCCATCAATGTATTTTCACTTAAAGTTATACACACACAGTACAGTAATATTATGTTGAAGCACAGTACGTATCACTTGGCGAGGCTCCTGCCTACGATAGCCATAATGCTCCGACAATCTATCAAGCGGTGCGGCTTCGTAGCTTATGAAAGGTGTACTAAAACATTTTTTGACAGATTTTTGAGCGCCGTGTACCACATAAAATTGGTTTGAGGTCAGTAAGCACAACCAGAATTCATACATAAGGTGCGCCGGATTAAAAAGGGCACTGCCAATTTTTCCAAAAATCAAAGGATTGGTGTGCCTTGTTTTCCAAAAAACACGGTAATAACGACAGTAGCATGCTCTACCAAAAATTGTGCTTTGGTGTGTATCTGACGGACGAAAGCCAAACTAGTTCATAACCACTGAAGTTGCAGCATTTTTACAAACCAATTGTGGTTCATCTGTTTCATTCAACGATCTGCTTTTCCCCCACGTGCGTATGAAAACAAAGGCACTGCGCATGCGCATTTTAGCCATATTCTATCGCGATATTTCATTTTCTTATCATTGCCTAACAATGCCAGTATTAGAGTGAACGGTATGATATGGCCCAGCCTAGTGCTGAACAATTCTGCAGTAAAAGCAAAAGAAATTGGCACGTAAAAAGGTGGTGTGCAGCAGTTTTGGTTTAGTCATTTTGTCACTCTTTTAGAAAGAAGTTCAGTAAATCTCTAATTACACCGCAGTTGCTAAGGATCCTGTTGAGCACACGTTCTCTCAATCAATATCTTAACAATTAGCTCAGTAACGTAGTGGAGTCTTCCTGGATTGCCCTTGGCTTTATTATCTCTCAAAGGATTAGACAGCAAATTTCTCCCAGACAAAGTGTCCAGGGGATCGTCTCACACTCTCTTCCCTTGTGTTTATCATCAGGTGATCATTCTCATAGGAAATAAAGCCGACTTGGAGGCCCAGAGGGATGTTACGTATGAGGAAGCGAAGCAGTTTGCCGAGGAGAACGGTGAGCAAGACGCCAACCGGTGCATGCTGGGAGGTTAAGGTGGAAAAGGGTTTCAGTGGGAGGCAATTCTATCCATTTACATCTGTCTAAGAATAACTTTCAACAGGATAATATTCACAGGATTCTTAACAAAATGTCCACAAATATTGACACTAAAATGAGTTTTATCTGTGATCTGTCTCTAAGTTGGTTTTGATTTGAACTCTATTTTTTTTTTTTTTTTTTTTAAAAAGGGGGGGGGGGGGAAGATTAGCATCCTTCTGTTTACTTTGGTGGGACAGTAAATTCTAGGAGAAATGGAGCAATATTAATTAAAAGAGGGGGTGAATGATGACTTGGTATTTGAGGTATGCACACTTGGCGCTGTGTTTTAGTGACTCGGTCATTGTGTCTGTTTTATGTTGAACAGGTTTGTTGTTCTTGGAAGCCAGCGCAAAAACGTAAGTCTGCACAACTTCAGCTTTCCAGTTACTGCAGAACAAGATCCGATCAGCCGTCTTCTGTGTAGCTCACATTTGTGTGTATGCCCTGTCTGTTTTCAGAGGTGAAAACGTTGAGGACGCCTTCCTGGAAGCCGCTAAGAAGATCTACCAGAATATCCAAGATGGCAGCCTGGACCTGAATGCTGCCGAGTCGGGGGTTCAGCATAAGCCCTCGGCCCCTCAGGGCGGCCGGATAACAAACGAACCACAGCCCCAGAGGGAAGGCTGCGGCTGCTAATGACCAAGCAAAAAGCCCCTTTGCCCCATTTCTCCCACTGTCTGTCCCCCCCCCCCCCCCTTCCTGTCCTGCCAATCCCCTCCATTCCATCCACCACCTCCATGCATTCACACCCCATCCCCTCCCACTGCACCAGGTGCTGCGTGAGAGCAGGGCTGCGGAGGGAAGGAACAGAGGGGGGTGAATATCGACTTGGGCCAGGCTGAGCTGGGCTTTGTGGACTACATCTCCCCCTTCTCCTCCTCTTCCTCCTCTTCTTTAATCTCGATCAGTGTATTGTCATCCCATAACTCTTCTTCTTCCACCACCCCCCCACAAACCTCTCACACCATTCAGCCTAGTTCCCTCCATCATAGTATCATAGAATCCACCACACATTACACAGGTCACTGACACTTTAGATAGATGTAATGTTCATACAATAATGATAAAGCAAGACTGTTTTTTTTATGTTGGATTTTATAGCTATATGCGAAATGTAAACACTGCGTTAAGTTTCATCCACCACCAATCAGTTGCAACTAAATTATATTCCCAGAGTCCGCCTCCCCTGCATGGGTTACATTTCCTGTATTTTATCAGCACACGCAAATGTGATATCTCACTCGTGCTTATTTGCTTGGGAGCAGAACACAATGGTGATGAAGTCATGTATCAAGCAGCCACACGGGTAGATGCTCTTAAGCACGCGTCCATGAATGTGTAGTTGAGGGAGCTTTGTCCAGCAGTCTCGATTCAAACCTGCCTGTGGCTTTTAAATTCTGCTTTCTCTGCTTTGGCACAGTCCTTTGCCAGATGTGGCAATGCTGATATTCTCAGAAAGAGGGAGTGGGGCGGGGGGGGTCTAGAAAACTAGGAATTACCCAGAAATTCTTTGCGGATTATTCCCCGGGCCTCTCCGCTGAGTTATTACATGGAATATCGGGTGTTTTCCAGCTTGTCTGTTTGTATAGACTGAGCTAAAATGACACTTTAACAACAACAACAACAACAGCCACCCTGTGACTTTTTTGTTTGTTTTTGTCACACAAAGATTTTTTATTTTGCACCAGCTCTTCTTCATCTCCCATTTCACACCCAAACTCTCCTTCACATCACGTATAACAAGATTGTCTTTACCAGCATTTTCTTTGTCATTGTTTGTTGCCTTATTATTATTAATGTTATTACTCTGGAATCTTTGTTTTGCTGCACTTGCTCTTCACACTGCTCTCTGAATTCAATTCGATTCAATAAATCAGCTCTTTTAGATTCATTCTCACATTTTACTGAAACAAATAACCGAAGTACTTGAGGTAGTCGGCGCGGTCACAGTATCTTAAATGGCCAAGTATTAGGAGCAAAGTCCCGACTGTTTAAGTGTAAAAATATACTTGTCCCTCCTGTATAATCAGCAAAGCCGCACTAAAGAGCCCATTTCTTCCGCCTCCTATAAAGCGACACCAAGCAGTGTGACCCCCGAAACATGACAAAAGGAAAAAAATCAGTCTCCTTTTTCAAGTACGAATATTTGTACCATAGTGTTTCCCCGATTGGACAGCTGTATATATTGCTTCTTAACTACTGGTGATGACCTCGCTACTGTACTTTGAATTTAGAAATTTATTTGGTTGCTCTGCCAATTTCTGTACAGTCGGTGTGCTAGTGGGTTGCCTGTAATTCATGCTTGGGAAAGATTCTGTAACATAGTTTCTATTAATAAATGTATGTAAAGGACAGATAACTAGACACCCTCCCCCACCACCCCGTCTGCACACTACTGAACCTGCCGATTGGTTGAGGGGTGAGGAAGCGGATTGAGATGATGCGCAAACTAGTATTTATGTCTGCCTTGATTCTTATATCTGTAACGGAGCGGAGAGTGGGGCACTCTGATGTTTATATTCTGTTTTCTTTTTCTACCCCTTCATCGCTCCTCTGTATGGGAGGGGCTGCATCGCTGTCTTAACTCTTTTGGGGAGTGGGGGATTGGTTTGTTATCGTGGGAAGTGGGCCGGCCGGGTCTTCCTTTTATTTTTTTTTTCCTGTGTCCCCCACCTGTTCTGCAGTTTGAGTGACCACTTCCTGCTTTTGTCTAAGTACAAAAAGAAACGTACATATGTATAAATTTTTAAGGAGCTGTGCTAACATTTAAATGCGTTCTCTTGCGTGTATATGATTTTAAAATGTTGACATTTTGATTTTAATGAAAAAAAAATACTCTAGACAGAAAAAAATAAATTATACATAACCTGTTGCTGTGTCCTTTTTTTTAAATCTGTGGCTGCAAATGAGAAGAGCACTTTTAATATCCTGTCTACTACAAGCAATGAGCATCACACCGTTCCAGTTTGTGCTGGAGGGATCCTGTTAGCACAAGACAATGTCTGAAATTTTGCAGTGACAAGAAAAAGCTCTACCTAGATGTTATCATACTCTAGCCATTTTAGGTAGGAGAGAAAAGTCAAATGGTTTCTGAAAGATCATTTCTTTCACTTCACAGCCAAAATGACCAAATAAGCCATACACAAAATGTATTTCAAGTAGCACAACTGCTTTGTTTTTTATTGCAACGAAAATTGCACCAAGGGGAGGGGAACGACATTTACAAGTGACAGTTTGTGTACAAAATTGGCGAGGAGGCTTAGACACAAAATTCGAGTAGTGGTATGGTTGGTACAGGAAGTTTTTCGTCTTTTTTTTTTTTTTTTTTAAAGAAGCCAACACTGACAGTACCATGTTGAAGTCAAGGCAACTAGCAGTTGATTTTTGTCCTCGGGCATCGCAGTCAGACGGGGCACACGGGGATGAGACGACAACACAAATACTGACACTGTCCGAGAGATGCAGGTGAGGAAAGAACATGTGGTGAAAATGGAATCTGACGAGTTCTTTCAGTCCGTATTGGTCACCTTCTCACATCATTTTGTAGCACAGCAAGTGACAGCTCCATAAACATTTCAGTCCAGTGTTTCCCCCAGGATTTTCTTTTTCTTCTGGGGTGAAAAGGCCTCAAAACAGCATTCAGACCATTCGAACATGCGAGGAAGGCCCGTCAGAGTCGGAAACGCTGTTTCAGTCTGTTACCCCCTCCTAACAGATCAGACAGCGTGCTGCTGCGGGGCCAGTCTGCTACTGATGGCTTTTATGACTTGTAGTAAAAGTTGAATCAAACTTGTTTAGTAAAAAGAAGTCCAGTCTAAGGACAATGCAAATCAACAGATCCACTGAGAACCCTGGTCCCTCTCCCAGTATAGACTGGAAACAAAGGTTTTTTTGGTATGGCAGACATGGAAATCCAAGAAACACGCCTAAAAACAGCCATTCTCAACCACTTGATAAAAGCTTGTTTCTGCACTTGTAAAGTGTCAAGAGTAAGAACAGCTCTGCCGGTAAGTGTTTAAGGCACTAATTGTTACCCAAGTGTGCAGAAAAGCAGAACTGTGAAGGCCAGAGGCTCATCCTGCCTCATTTGCTCGCTCCCATTATAACATTATGGCACGTGGTTGCAAATACTGCAGAAGAGCATTCATACAAAAACACTGACACAATTCCATCACTCAGCACACAACCAGACATTGATGGCATTAAAAAAACAAGAAAATGTAGGGGCATGTGGGACAAAACTTACAAACACTGTGAGAAGAGAAGTTCCTTAACACTTACATTTAAAAATGGCATTTGTGTTACAAAGGCAAACTACAAGATGAGGTTAAGCACTTTTGTTTTTGTTCACTGTTGTCAGCATTAATGATTAAAAAAAAGAACCACTAACAGTGATGGAAACAATTATCACAGGTCTTTTTTTTTTAATACTCGAGTCAGTGATAAAGGGAAGAAACCAAAAACATAAGACATGATCATTTCAAAAACAAAAAATCAACCATGAAAGGTTACGTTGATGAAAGATTTGGCCCCTCGCCTCATGTGAAGGCCAAATGACAGTGTTTATTCATAGTCAAGGCTTTTCAATGTTACAGACTGTCTGATGGCATCTACATAAAGCTTTCTTTGATTCAGTCCGGAGTAACCACAGGCTTAAGTGTTTCAGAACATACTAGAGTATGTGTGAACCTACACCTCTGCTGCTCTCCAGCATGAGCTGGGCCTGGGCAACAGTTGGCCCACATGCATGGAGGGAGGGGGGGAAGGGAAGTGTAACATAAAATGTTATCATTTTTATGTCTGATAGTGTCACATTCTAGGCGCTACCTCTGAACAATGTCACTGATCTCTTTGACGGAGGACAGCAGCTTGCTGAAGTCCTGCTGTGCACTCGAGCCCCCCGTGGCATTGGGGCAGATCTGAAGCTCTCGCAAGCTGCTCTCAAGCTTGTTGATGGCCTCGCGAAAGGCAAACTTGTTCCTCATCTGCTGAATGGAGTCAACATAGCTCACGCAGTACTTTGACAGGTTCTTGCCGGCCTCCAGCACGGCGCTGTGGCTACCCGTTTGCTCAGAGTTGCGGGAAATGGCGGCGCGGAGCAGCTCGGTGCCCTCCAGCACCATTTCGCGTGTCACGGCTGAGTTTGGAGTGCGCTCGGAGGCCTGGCGGGGTGCAGTCTTGCGGAGGGAGGATCGTGTTTTCGCTAGAGGGGTGAATGCAGTGGGTGAATTTGGATCGTTGGGGGAGGTGAGGGGAGAAGACAAACCTCCAAGGCTCTGGCTGGAGGGGGAGCTGGTTACTGAAGTGGAAGAGGCGGAGGTCTTTAACGGTTGAGGTTTAGAGGTGGAGCCCAAGGGCAGCTTCTTGGAGGCCTCACTCAGGGGTAAGCGGGCTTGGTCACTGGGACTGGCTGTGTGGTGGGGATCTGAGATGGAAGGGAGGCACTTAGCTTTGATTTCTGAAGCAGTCGGGGAGGGGAGCTCTTGAGTGGGGCTGCGGGAGACCTTGCCTGTTTTTGCATTAGTGGGTGGTGGAGGTGGGGCTGGCTTGGGTTTCTGTATTTTTACTCGATCCCTGCTGGAGGAGAACTCCGTGTGCTTGTTTCTGCGAGCCCTGCACTCTTCTCCAGCTGCCCCCATAGGAGGGAACACATTGGGCTTCAGAAGCTCGGCATGCAGAGCGCTGGTCTTGGAGCTTTCTGGCCCTGACACACTGGGTCTCTTCACCACCTTAGGTGTCAAAGCCTTGGGACTGGAACCAGGACTGAGATCATTATCTCTGCCTAAGAAGGTGGAGGAAATATCTGGAGATGTATTCAGGCGTGGTGGGGGAGTCAGGGTGCCCATCCGTGGCGCACTCTCTCCTTTCTGCTGCTTTCGTGGCAGAGCTGGCTTGCCCCCGACGGTGCCTGTGTCGAAGCGGCGATGGCTCAGATCTCGCGGCAGTGTGACAGATTTACATTCTGTGCCATCTGAGCCAGTGGGCATGGGCCAGAAAAACCTAGAGTTAGAAAAGGGTTCCTCCTCACTAGGTGGAGTTGTTGCCCCCTTTCCACCTGGGCTAGTCACTACAAGAGGTAACTTCTTTCTAGGGCAAAAAGGTACTGGGTAGGTAGGAGCCCCATTAGTTATACCTGCTGCTCCATTATTATTCGTACTGAGGAGGCCATGTATGGCGTCATTAATGCCCAATGATGCCCCGTTGTTAAAGATGTCACTGTCTCGAGGATCTTGAGTAACGCACCTCCTGTCAGAGAGGCAGTCTCCTTTAAAAGAGGAGCTGCGTGTGGGAGGAGTTGGAGCACTCTTTTTCTTTTTCTTGATGAGGCTGAGAAAGCCACGCGTCTTGTCCTTGTCCTTGGGCAGCAAGCGATCATCCTCATTCAGGTTGCTGTCCAGGAGGGGGCGCTCTTTCCTGGGGAGCATGGGTGACGACACAGCCCCCTCCGTTTCCAACAGATCTGTGGAAGAGCATTAAAGAACCAGGGGACTATCAGCAAAGGCAATCAAACAACTATAGATTTTTATTTGTATTTTTTTCTAAATTGGTTTTTTAAAAAAAGCGTAAAAGCAAGCTCCACCAGTGTGTCTGCCAAACATATTTGGAGCAATGTCAGGGCAAAGAGAAGGGCAGGACAGCGGATCATGTGTAATTAAGTCCTCACAGCTGGAGAAAAAATGCTTTGGTGGGAACAATCCTTATTATGTGGTTACAGCCAAACAATTCAGTAAGAACTTGATCTTGCAGGTTGTCAGAAGCTCAGACCGTCTTTACTTCAAAGGGAAATTAGTGGTGAGACATTGTTTCATTTTACCCACAGAACGTTTTGTGGTCTTTAATTCTTACAGATTATTAAGATTATGAATGTGAGCATCAAATACTGCACTACTTATGTCAGGGTAATGTAAATAAAGTGTGAAGGTATGTAAATAAAGTGTGAAGGTATATTTAACAACTAGCAATAAAGGCACCAGGCATACTCTTTAAGTTCATGTCACCTGGGCTCTCTGTATCTCGGCTGTCTATGTTGCTCTTGCGAGGTCTGGTCTTGGTGGGCAGCTCCGGAGCCTGCTGGATGGAGCCTAATGTCTTCTTTCCTTTCTTTCCCAACTCCTTTTCTACCTCTGAAATCATAAATACAAGAAGGTTTGGACATATTAGCAACAAACAACAGGCTTGAGTGTGTTTACATCAGGATATCTATGAGTAACAGAACAGTTTGCCCCAAACTGAAGAGGTTTTAGACAGAAAAGAAATGGACACTGACCATCAGAGATGCTGGATTCCTGGAACATGGTCTCAAAGGCTTGGTGGGTTTCAGCAAAAGTTGGACGTTCTGAAGGGTTCCACTTCCAACCTGACAAAAAGAAAAGGAAAACAAAAAGTTATTCCAAAACAGAAGCGTGCCTTTAATCATGTTTTTACAAGATGGGTTGTGGTACTCACAGGCCATCATGAGCTCATAGACCTTCTCAGGGCAGCCCTCTGGTCGATCCATACGATAGTCTTTTTCTAACAGTTCATAGACCTGGGACAGGTCAATGCCAGGGTAAGGAGACATGCCATATGTGGCAATCTCCCACAGCAGCACACCAAATGCTGCAGGAACAAGTTGAACAAGACAATAAATCAAAAAAGAACAAAGTCAAAGACTACGAATTGAGATCATGTGAGGAATATGTGCAAAATTAGAATGAGGGAAATAAAATTTGTTTCACATTGTTTAACAGCAGCGTAAAAGACAGGAGCTCACCCCAGACATCAGACTTAATCGAGAACTTGTTGTAAGCCAGACTCTCTGGAGCTGTCCACTTGATCGGGAACTTGGCCCCGGCATGAGCCGTGTAGGTATCTCCAATCATCAGCCTGCTCAGGCCAAAATCTGCAACCTTCACCAGGTGGTTCTCCCCAACGAGACAGTTACGGGCTGCCAAGTCCCTACAGAAGAAAAAGCAGTTATGAGAGGAAGCGATGAATGGGAAGCTGTATAGAAATGCTGACTTTGAAAATGAGAAATGAGAATTTATTAAGCTGATATGAACCCAAAAGAAAAGAAACAACAGAACAGCAGTGTGTTTTGTTAGAGAATCCTCTCAGGTGCCATATTTCTACAGATGAATTGTGGGGTAAAAAAAAAAAAAGAGAATAAATTTACAATTGCAAGCTGAGTCCTGTCAGGCTTAAAAATTAAAATCCAGTTTCACAAATATGTAAGTCATAAATCATATCATCGCTTCCAAAAGATACGGCTGGACGTGCCAGAACAAACAAGCTTTGCTACAACATGAGAGGAGCACTGCTCAGGAAGGAGAGGGGAGAAAAAAAAGAAAAATAAGAGAAAATGAGATATGAGGTCAAAGGTGTTTTTTGTCCCTTCCAGCTTAAAACTGAAGATGGGTAAAAAAAAACAAACAAAAAACAAACAATAAAAAAACATCTGTCTTATAAACCCAGGACAGGTTAGCAATTTTGCTTTTTAGGCCTTCAAACCCACCTGTGTATAAAGTTTTTTTTCTCCAGGTATTCCATGGCAGAGGAGATCTGTGTGGCCATGTGTAGCAGCACCACAGCATTGACCTCCTCTCTGTTGCACTCCCTCAGGTAGTCCAGCAGGTTACCGTGGGTCATGAACTCTGTGATGATGTAGAACGGGGGCTCCCGTGTGCACACGCCTGCCAAAAACACGAGTCCCACAACACAAATCATCATCTCACAGCTTTTCTTGGGCGCAGATGCAACCCCAAAGTGAACCATCTCTCCTCCTGGCTTGTTAGGCAAACACGTGTACACATCTAACACTATGGAGCCACTAAAAACAAAATACATCATTTCTAACAGAAGATTTTGCATACATGTGTTACATTTAAACAGTGTTTATGTAAAACCCCCACATTAAAGCAATGATTGTTGTTTTTAGTCACATACCTAACAGCTGCACCAGGTTAGGGTGTTTGATCTCTTTCATAACCGCAGCCTCCTTCAGAAACTCCTCCACCTCCATCGTATCCTCCTACACAGTTTATGGAAAGAAAGAAAAAAAGAAAAAAGAAAGTGAGGACAGCAAAGGATGGCTGGGTGCAGTTGCATCTGTGCTACACCAGATGGTAGCATTATTCAGCCAAATTAAAACCATAGCTTGGAATGTTAATATGTAACACCAGTAGGTGTCAAAATGTTTCCACATGAGTAGGTGGATGTTAATCTTCTCTGTCTCCGTACCTTTAGTGTCTTGACAGCCACGGTGAGGTTGTACTTCTTCCAAACGCCCTCGTACACTTCCCCATACTGGCCCCCTCCTAGTTTGTGCTTCATGGTAATGTCAGTGCGCTCCATCTCCCACTTATCGTAGTTGGGAGAAACTCCATAGATGGTGGGCTTGTTACGCTTCGGCGCTGGATAGTGCAGTGTCGTGATGAGGCCGTCGGCCACGGTGGAATGGTGGTGCACCAGCTCGGCCAGTGTGTTGAAACGGCTGTCAGATGAGACGTAAAGCTGTAGAGGAGGAGGGGAAAAAAGAAAGACAGATTCTATATTTGAGTGGATGCAAGAGATTAGAGATTAGATTTTCTTAGCCTATTAGAGGCTCGTACAGTATTTGGCAGGTGGAAGGATACTGGACAGAACAAAGTGGACAGATTTTCTAGCCTTTTCAGAACAAAAACTGATTTTTGTTCCACAATGTGACTTCTGCCTTATTTTATTCTTGTGAATAGGCTCTTTGCCTAAGGCCTGTGGAGGGAGGAAAAAAAGGAAAGAAAGAGAACAACCTTGACTGCGGTGAAGAGTCCGCAGAAACCTCAAGACGATTTAATGGTTTAAACCATGACCATTTACTAAATCTAGGAGGGGGAAGAAAAAGAGAGCTTAGCAACATGAAAATCTTTTTTCTTTTTCTTTTTCTTTATTCAGAGCAGTGTTAATAACAGAGCCAATGTGCAACAAAACCTGCAGCTCCAGGGAGTGCTGAGGTAATTTCAAATTATTGGCGAACTCTATCATACCAGACGCTTGACTTGTAGCTCAGTGGGAGGATGGAAAACAATATGCGATAGGGAACCAAGTGTATGTATGTGTGTGTGAGAGAGAGCGCCTATGTTTGTCCATTTGCTTCTTTGTATGTGTGTGCATACTTGGCTGCATCTGTGCTAATGCATGTCTTTGCATGGGCGTCAGTGTCTGGCCAGGCCTCGCGTCTGCTGGTCATTATGAGAAGCACAGTGGCGGTTAGAGGCATTCTTCTCATAGCTGGCGTTCCTAAACCTAGTTCACCTCGCTCCATCACAAACAGCAGGGTGACACGGCCAAAAGTGGCTTCTCGACCGATTTAGCCTTTGAGGGGAGGAGGGGGGAATCCCACTCAAGAAATTCAGCCACCTACGTGGATCTGCCATGAACATTAAATACTGGTAGTCTGCATTTTTAAAGTTCTTAAAATAAACCTTCTTTTAAGTTGTTGGCCAGCCGCAACTCCAAAGGATTTAAGCAAAATGTTACAATTAGAAGTACAGAAACATGTAAAACTTGTAGGTCTTTAGTCTTGAATGAAATTAAATCAAGCACGAATTAAAAACAAATCTCTTTCATCTTTTTTCCCCCTCTAGAGACACTGCACATTTAAAACTCAAGAGTAAGACTAGTGTGACAGTGGATTGTGCAAGCAGGAGGTTGTTTAATCCTTTCTTTGTGCTGGTGCAATTATACCTGCAGCACTGCTGCCACTGCTAGCCAATATAAATAATAGGCCTTCTTGTCCCCACTGGTTTTCCATCATTCTTCGGCCGGAATGACGGTGGAAATGGTATTAAATTATACAATTGTATTTTGTGTGGTTTTAAATATGCCATTAAAAATATTTGATTTAATTTGACTTGTACAGTGCCCGTAAGGCAAGACAGGAAGGCAGCATTTAGTGCATATTAGAGTGAGTGTATGTGAGTTGGTAATGCTGTGATACTCAAGGAGACAACAATATGAACAATATGTGCAAGTAAGTTAAACGATTACTTCCTATAGATATTTTTTGGCAAGAACGCAGCACACTATAAAAATACACTTACTAAATTAAATGACTTCACACAGGGATTGGCCTATTGTGGCTTGCTGGTGTGTGTGTGTGTGTTGTTAATTAATTAAATTACTTAAAACACTGAGCTACAGTTTTGAATGTGTTGCAAGCAAACACATTTAAAAACTATCATGAACACACTGTTAGCACTACCTGATTACCAAGACGTGCTGGCCAGTCAGATACAGATGAACCATCCAAGTACCAACTATTGTGAAAGCATGTGAGAAAACAACCACTTAGAGACGTGGAGTAAGTTGGAAAAGTGCTTGTAAAGAACCCATTTAAAAAAAACAAATAAAGACAAAAACATAAATACTTTCTTATTGTGTGACTCTTTCTCTCCGCTGATACCCACCTTGCCATCAGACGCAGTGTTAATCCTGTAATGGTACACTCTCCCCTCATACCGCAGAGAAATGGACCTCTGACCGGGGCTGCTTTCGCTTTCACGGACCAGAAAGCTCCCGTTGATGCCCGAGCTGAGCAGGTACTCTGCCGCGTTCCGTGACACGGGTCCGTGGTACCAGCTGTGCTTCTCCAGGCTGTTGACTGGGGTGATGTAGTTGGACGGCACCCAACCTTGGCCATTCTTGGTCTGTGCTTCACACCACTCGCCGTTATGATTGTAACCCAGCACACGCAGCTTCTCCCCTAGTCAACATAGAAAGTCAACATTATTATATCATGTCTGGAATATTGTAATTAATTATTCAGTAGTTGCAAAAACTCCTCGGAATTTCTCAAAGTTGTTTGGAACACCCCTACAAGACTTCTGGTTGAGTCTTCTAAGTACTCCGATCACACTGTTGCCAATTCACTTACACTGACTCTCTATTAACCTCATTTTAAGATTCTGATTTTGACTTTTAGAGCTTTATTTGACTTTTACATTCATAGACAGAGCTTTTGCAAAAGTGGCCCCCAGACTCTCCCTGCGACCCTGAGATCTGTGGATTTGCTAATCTCTTTCAAAAACCAGCTAAAAACTCATCTTTTAAGACTTGGGTTTGGTTAACTTTTGTTCTCATGATCTGGCATTTAGTTGTGAAGCACTTTGTGATGTTTATCTTGAAAGGTGCTATCCAAATAAAATGCAACTTATCCTGAAGACACCATAATATGAAAACATTTTGAGAATAAACTATTCATATACACAACATACATACAAAAACATACACAATTAAATAATGATGGTGGCCTATTTTTGCTTTTAAATTAAATAATTGTGTAATCTTTGTTGTTTAAACAGCCAAAGTAAACTGAGACCTAATCTTTGCACCATTATAACAAGCTGGAAGGCAGCACTGTAGAGGACATTTTCTTGTTTATTCCTGTGCTTAAGATCCATTCTTCCTTCCTCTGTTTGTCTGTGTCTGCAGCATTGTTTTACAATCGCTTCAGTGGAAAACGACCCACGTGTGAGGCCATTGTCAGGAAGTGAGAGTCAGATGGGAGCGAAGGCAGAACGGGAAGGAGACAGGACACTAATAAGTGGATTCCCAGCAATGGTAAGAATCGTATAAAGACTTCAGCAATCTCCAGTAGAGATCATTTTGTAAGTTACATCCCACTCAAATTTAATAGATGTGTATTGGTTTAGATTATAAACTCAACCAAGCCTTTTTCAGAAACAGATCTGACTCATTCTAAACTAGAGTTACTCTTACAAAGACTCTTACAAAAAATTGGGTAATGGTCAGGATTGTTTCCTTCCTTGTAGTGCCCTTGTGACCTGGAGTTTAATAAGGTGCTTAGCTTGCCTGGTTCATTTCCACTTGCATACTTTTGTATGAAATCCTTTTCTTTCTCCCTTCACAAATACTGCTTTGTAATTATTACTATTTGCTAAATGGAAAAACTGCCCCCCACCAAAAACAAACAAACAAACAAAAAACGTATATATAAATATTTTTATAAATCCTTCATTAATTACCCACACCCTCTTACCTTTAGTAATGCTTAAAGTGTTGTCACCACTGGCCACAAAATCATAGAGGGCAACAAACAGGTTGGGGTCATTCTCACTGGGTCCAGCCAAAAGGTTCTCTTTGGAGTTCCAGCGGGCTGCTTCTGTCAGACCCTGACCCTCAATTTCTGGCTTCTGCAGAGCTTCTGGAAGAACAACAACAACAAGCCTGTCAGAATACAAGTATGAAACTTAAATATGAGCAAAAATATTAATTATGAAGTCCGGAAGAGACACCACAACACTGACCCTGTGAAGCATTTTCACACACAAGTTGGATGATTCAGAACTCTAACCTCTTCATCTGTCATTTTATACTTTTTTTATATCACTTTCAGCCCATGTTTTGCTTCAGCAGTTGTGATCCCACCATGAAATCAAGAGTAAAGAGGCCAATCATGTGATCTAAATTGTACCTCAAGCCTCTACAAATTTTCATTTCCTGGATTATCCCTGCTTAGATTTAATTTTCCTAAATACCTAGACAATCACCCTCCCCCCAAGTTAGGCCATGAGAATATGTTTCACCACTGATCTTGTCTGTAAATATAAAATAGATAAGTTCAAAGTAGTTTAATTTAAAATTTTGTTATATACGTCTTAAATTATAACAAAGCATAAGAAGTAAACCTGATTGATAACATTCAAAATGTGACAAAATAAAATAATACACAGAAAAAAAAGAAGGATTTTGTTTACAGCGAAGAGCAAGGAAAAAAAAAAGAGGAGAAACTATTTAAACGCAGTTTGGCCTATAAAATGAGCTCGACTGTGCAGTTTCCTCAGCTGTTGTCACATATGTTTTGGACCCATCTTGCATTTCATTCTTCCAAGCATTCCCAAAAAACAAATGGCTAGCTACTAGCATGTGACAAATTAAGTTTTACCAGCAAAGCGCAGCAGTGCAGATTTTATCATTTAACGGCTTTAGGCCATTTTACATCCATTTTATCTGCGAGCTCAGCAGGAAACTTCTTGACTCAGGAACGCTGTCAGCTGATCTGGGTCACCTGGGCATCACAGGCTATAAAACTTACCCATGTGCTCACTTTTCTCTCTCCCTTACAACAGCTGACATTGCTCTTGCATCACTTTCCTTTGGTTATCACCACATTCCTTGCTGTGCTCTTAGTGCTCACTGCTCCTTTTGTTTTATGTAAAAGTCTTGCATGGATTACAACACATACCACCACACATATCTTAGATGCTGTGCAACTGCAGCATTTGTGTGTTCTAGTCGTTCTCAAAAACAAAGCCAAATGGTTTGACTGAAAGGGTGAATGATTAAGAAAACATCTGATTTGGTAACAGCAGACAAAATATTCTGACTTGTAACTGTGTTTATTTAGTAATTTAGCAATTATGCTCAACAGTTGTGCCTCTGACCCAACTGAAAAACTACAGACAAATCAAGACTCAGCTAAACACATGTGATTAATTGACCCAATGAAAAAGAAACTAGACAATTTTCCATTAGTGCATCAATGAAAATCCTGTAACAGAAATAAATAACCTATTCCAAGACTAACAATGGACTAAGGACAACTTACAGCTTCAGAGGAGGAAGTTGGGCTTGTTCATAGAACAAGATAGCTCTACCTCAAGCCAATAACGTAACCTAAAGGCAAAAGTTAATAAAATATAGCTAATTATGCATTTGCATATGCATTTATCATTACAATGCCTATTTGCAATTAAAGAAGAGCATGTTCTTATCCACTCTAAATTCACCAACCAAAACAAGCATGTACCCCAAGGGGTGTGCCATTAATGGTTCGTCCAGTCTCGCTGGCACTAGTACAAACCTCCAATCACAGGTTTTTGCTTGTTTTGTACAAAGAAAACAGTTTCTACTCCATTTTTTGTAACTGCCTCATGATGAGTGTAAAAAGATATTACACTAGTTTCCCTATACTGAATACATTTTTAAAGTGGATATCTCCAAAACTGGCAACTCACGCCAACATTTTGAAGATTGATAACACAATTTTATTTAATGCATTAATAGTTGGATGGGTGAATAACCATATTGCAAAGATAACAGTTTGTGGAAAAAGCAGTGGCTGTTATTCAATAACAGCAGCAACAAATGTGTTCATTTCAACATGAGCTTAAAGGGCCGTTGTGTAATGGACAAGCTTTCTAGTCACAGCGGGAGATGATATGACTTCCAAATTCCTCACAACCTAAAGTATTTCAAAGATTTAACATACAGCAGTAAACTAATATAACCCTATACAAAGTAAACAGGCCCACAACTTGTCACATGACATTGTTGACAAGTTCCAGGCATCAATGTATTTGGAGACTAATGAAATCCTTTCACACCAACTCTTCTGGCAAGCTAGGCTCACCAGCCTACTCACAGTGAGACTATCATAACTAAATGTGCTGCTTTTTTTTTTTGTAGCTAAAGGACCTGATGGCTCAGCTGCTGGTGACACACAGGATAGATCTGGCTCATACCTACATTTCTATATTTCTCCTGTCCTTTTGTCCAAGGTGTAAACCTTCAAAAGCACAGCCAGCCATTCATTCATAAGTACCAAGCTTAATTTTAGCAACAAAAACAACCCAAATTCAAACAGATAAGACCAGAGATCGAGCAAGATAGGAAACCGGCTCAAATGGGGCGGGGGGACTGCATACAGTTTGGGCTGGTCATACAGTGTGTGGGCAGCGATTTTAACAGCCCGTGCCACACATGCCCACTTAACAGGCCAGAAATACTGCAGCTATTTGTGAGAGGATGACAGCATGCTGACACATGGGTCAACAGAGAGAAAGAAAGAGGGGGGAAATGAAAAGTCATATGAAAACAGAAAAAAGGAGGTAAATAAAAGAAAGCAGCAAAGAATGGGAGCAGCCCTCATATCGGACCGCAGCTCTCCCCAGTCATGGAGTGGGAGAAATTACAGCATGTCTTGGCTGCATTAGTGAGATGACAGTCAAAATGATTAAATATGTGAGGAACTCCTAAAGAATTTACAGCCATGACTGCACTTCTATCAGCATTAGGAATGCACTGGAAGTCAAACACTGATGCAAGAAAGAAAATTTCTGCAAAAAACTAGGAGCTGTGTCATCCTGGTGATTCTACTTATCTCTAATGAACCAGTTTACAAATGCAACTAACCAGGTGGTACAGCTGCTAGTTCCCATCAACTGGTAAAGAGAAAAAAAGGCTGACTTATTGCAGATGGAACACACTTAGTACAAAATTACATATTTATGAGTAATGAAAAAGGGAAAACCTCTACCCTAATATATTCCTTTTGCTTAAGATGCTATGACTGAAGTAGGAAGTGGTGATGTACTTCTACTGACTGTAGATATGTTTGCAAGATGTTCGTGGGAGATAGCAGGGAACCAGGTGAAAAAGTAGGCAACTATGCATGAAGGAAACACCATTTAAACCCCAAGCTCTCTGAAAATATCCACAATCTTCCTGCTATTATGCCCATGGAATATAATTATTCCAACAATGTCAAAAAGCTTGCTTTGTTTATGGATCAAAGACATACACAGCCTCCCTGAGGCATAATCAGGAGATTTGTTGTGCCTTCTACAATAAGATCTAAGAGTTAGAGGCTCTTTATCACTGTCACTTACTTCAATGGGGCCGTACAAGTACTATTAACTCTATTAAATCATTTGGTTGTGCAATCTACAGAACACACAAGACTTCACTCAGTCTCCCAGTACTAATCTTTTACTATGTACAGACCCAATATGTCCTGGACTTCGTTGAATTCCCCTTGTGTTGCATAGATAATCCGGAAATCAACTGTGCGTGACGCTAGAAAAAAAAGTTCACAACCCCCTCTCCCTCTTTCATTATCTACTAACTTCATTATGGGAGCACTAAACAAGATTGAAGTAGTGTAATACAGCAAAGAAGAAAAAGGGAGCGCAGACTGAGATTAGATCCCCTCTCCATATAAACAAGAGTTAAGTGGGACATGGGCAGGAGTCAGATTTCCTTGTATTCTCTTCTCCGTCTCATTTTCCACTTTTTTCCTCTCCAGCTAGCCAGTGTGTCTGGGCTCCCCAACCCTCCCCTGAGCTTGATCTCCGCTTTCCCCTCCCCATTCTTCACTTTCCAGAACCCAGAAATGATTGTTGAGATTTTACACGGTGGATACTTCAACCTTTTCTTTCTTTCCTCTGTGCTCATAAGCCTTTACTTTTTCTCCATTTCTCACATCTCTCCTGTGACTGTTCCTCTTTTGGCAAACTGTAAAAATCAATAGAAACAGAAAACTAGATTTCTTTACCTGGCAAATAACAGCTGGAGGACGACGTGAGGCCTTTCTTAGATTTACACCCCACCAATTTTAGGCATATCTCCAACATTTTCATTTGCTTTCTTTCCCTTCACGCTGAAAATATTGTTGCTTGTTCAAACCAGATGTCCCTTGAACGTTTCTCGACTACATGTGTCCAACAAAAGAATAATAAAAAAAATCCAAAAGAAGCTGACAAAACTGGAAAGAACACCAAGTAAAGAAGAAATAGATATTGGTTTGTTTTTCCTGGAGTCCTTCCAACTGAAATGTATCCTTTTATTATTGTTCTCACTCCTTTCCGAAACAGAAAGAGTCCGCTGTCCGGCAAAGTCTACCAACTTTTCCTTATGAGAGTCTCCATGTTTTTTTTCCCCCTCTTTGGCTTTAGGTTGCCTCCACAGTTAAACAATCACCAAAAAAACCCAACAAATTAGCGCAGATTTTGTCCAAACGTTTATCGCCTTGTAGATTTATCAGTTGAGTACACACTAGGGCCGTCTGTGCGGTGCCATTCCTCTCTCCTGTCCCCCTGTGTGAGTGAGTATCCGAGGCACAGGGACTACTCGTGCTGCAGCTGCCAACAAAGAGCCTCTTTCAGGCTCAGTTTGCTGCACTCAATGACATCAGCTGAGCCCTCCCACCTCAAAAGTAGGAGGGAGAGACCACTACCACACACACTCTCCGAGAAGAATACAAACAACACCCCACCAGTATCCCAAAACCCATGCCAACATGTGAGTCAAACGCTCTAATTTCAAACTATGAAAAGAGCTCAGATGGTGTATACTTCTAAAAAATTCCTCCTTTCTTTCTGCTGAAGTCATAGGATAATTACAAGACACTCCTCCTCCTAAAATGCTTAAATCCCCTCCCCCCTTCATCTTTCTACCACTATACCCTCTCTCTCAGTTTTTCCTCTCTCTCCCTGCCGTCTGAAATGTTTACAGGTTGAGGAATCTGTTCTGGAAACAGGTTGTTAAAGGCATAGCTAAAGTGCTCAATCAACAGGGGGAAAAGTATAATTTCTGCCAGTGTGTGCTCTGGACTTCACACTCATTTACCACAAGTCATTTGAAACGGGAATTAAGTGAGCAACATATTGAAATTAATCAAAATGAGGGCCTGTCACCATCTCTTGTATTTGTTTTACTTTACAAGAAATATACGTGGCTCTGTGGTTTTGAGGCAGGGTCTCTGCCTTGACCATAACTAGAAAAAGAAATAACCCTTGGCAGAAGTTTCTGGACAACTTCACAACTCTCTCTTTCCCCCAGCTATCTCTGTATTAATCACTAAAGCGGAGGTTGCAACACACTAGCGTACTAAATCTACTGAATTAAATCACATGAAAAAAGTCAAAATTATAATTAAAAGCAACAAAGTCTGGAATGTTACTAAAGCTGCCAATGGCATTTGTCAAAAAACCTCAAAAACTATAAACTATTTGACGAAAGCTTCTTAGCAAAATCTAAAAATCCATTCCTAAAAACATATGCAAGATGCACCCTCCTGTGCCCCAAGTGACCATTATATTGTATGTGTGCGTGTGTTTTATTTAAAGACACAAATATTAAGACACAAAGGTATAAGACAAGGCAAAATAACTGGAAGATGAGACCAGACTTCAACCAGCCTATCTATGATTCATCATCATCATACATACAGCGCTTGACTCACCAAGTAGTCCAACAGGACAAAGAAAAACAATTACTACACAACCTGCATAGCTACAAAAACGTACATCAAAGCAAATTACCATATATTCTAGAAGACAGAGAGGAAAAAAAAAAAGAAAAGAAGAAGTTCTCCCCATTTATCATAACAGGAATACACAAGTGAGAAAGTACAGAGTCTTCAATCATCTTATTTTGTCCCACCATGCTATATGAAAGACCTTTGGTCATCAATACATTGAATCCTGAAACTGCTTTGAAAACCACAGCATTTAACATGGTTCTGACTACCCCTGGCAAATATTTTCCACATAAATTACTTACATTTCACTGTGTGTATGCGGTTGAATACAGAGATCAGAAGTCCAGTCATGTAGGTGTTGTTGGGAAGCTGACTGGGTGGACACCATAATGCATAGGAGTGTCAGGCTAGTTTGCTGGTTGACCTTTTCATTGGAATTTCATTTCAAAAGCAAGGACTAAACATACACCCTACACAGGAAAGCATACTGATGACAGTGACTTATCTTTGAAACACAATGGGAATGCAGTGACATTGTTGACTGATGTAAACTTTGTCAACTACTGGTTAAAATAATATTTTCACATGGGATTCTACAGAGTCATGTAAAAACTGTAGAAACTGCTTCAACAGCAATAACATGAAATCATTTTTTGTATGACTCTTGCACATTTTTGGAGAAATGGAGGGATTTTGGCTCACTCTTCTTTAGGTTGCTTCAGTTCACTGAGGTTTACAGGCAATTTCTCATGCAAAGCTCTCTTAAGATACCATCAGAGCCTTTCAATCAGATTGAGGTCTGGACTTTGACTAGGTAACACCTCCTGTTTCATGACCCAATTTCAGCCAAGCTGTTGGACGAATGGCCTCAAATGGCCTCACATCTGACTCTAGAATTCTTTGGTTTATAGAGTGATAGCATGTTTGTGGTGAGTGTGTGTTTAGCTTTCACCAAACGTGGTACTGTGGTACATGGTCCAAAGGACATTATTCCAGAGATCTTTTGTTCAGATGCAATTCTACCAACCTAAACCACTGTTTTAGAGAGAAGAGGCTTTCTCCTGGCAACACTTCCAAACAAGCCATACTTGTTCCATTTTTATCTAATTGAGACGTCATTAAAATTTAACATGATACCTCAGGCTTGTATAGTCTGAGATGTTTTGCAGTTTCTCTGAGCATTGCATGGTCTGCCCTTGGGGTGAACTTGCAGGGATTCCTGAGAAGACTGTGGCAAACGTGTGAATGTTAATCAAGTGGACTAGCAGCACCTGGCTGCTACTTACCCTCTTTATTCCTATGGATGCCAGTAAGGGTGTACTTAGTTTTTAACAAAATACATTGAGTCCTGTGAAAACATTCTTCTTCGCATGACTGTATATACATCTTAGTAAAAGATTACTGATTACTGAGCATTAGAATGATTGTCCAACCTATAATTGGCTTCGTGTGTGGCTCATTTAATGTGTAGACTGATGCAGTCAAGGACAAAGAGAGGAGAAAGCATGAAGGTTATTTAAAAAAAATTCACTCAGATTTATATTTTTAAAAAAATCAAGTTCTTGTTAACATCTCCAAAGCCCTTCTTTCCAATGCATGTGAGTCTACACTGCACCTAGTTCTTTACTATTAGCTTTCATATCACAGTCGAGTAGCAGGCTCTGTCATGTACCTCCATTTGTGTTGTTTTAGCTCAGTGTGAGTCTACATTGCAAAGAGCAGAGGAAGTAAGAATAACATTGCTCAGGTTGATGACAACTTATGTTCCTATGTGTGCAATAAAGGTTGTCCAAAAAATATTACTCTGTTTAAATCATAGGCAGTATAACAGTTGGACATAGCCACTGTAAATTCACCTATACATCACTGAAGCCCAGTTACAAAGGCTCGATCGAGGTGAACGTTTCCACTTTCCAAATCGGAGGGTCCACAAACTTAATGGCCAATGACTAATCAATCTGCTCACTTGTGATAATTTACAAAATGAGCCCCATGTTTTATTCAACTTGAGATTAAACTAACCACTAAGCCTGTAAAATCAGTGGGGAAAGTGTTTACTTAGGTAACAGAGAAAGGGACTCTATAGCCATTTTCCCATAGACCTCTATGACCTCGTTTCTATTTTTGGTCTCTCTTTTTTTTATATATATATATATAAGTGTAGCTTAAGGTATTTCAGTGTTGGTATCCACTTTTTGTACTCTATAGTCTAAGGGTGCTTTCACTCCTGCGCTGTTTAGTCTACTTAAATAAAACTCTGGTTGGTGTTTTTTCCCCTTTGGTGCAGTTTGCTTGTGCAGATGTGAACAGAGTAAAAACCAAATCAACTACAAAGAGACCCTTTGAAGTAGGTGGTCTCGCTACAGTTCCAAATGATCTCCATTTAACCTTGATCCAACCCAACTTCCATGTCTACTCTCCAAGTTTGAGCTGAACACCTTCCTGTAGCCAGGTATATTTTGATTTCAGGGATGTGGCAGACTAACGCAGACATCCCGAATATACAAACTGCACCAACTAGTCGTAAAGTGAAGTGATAATTAGAGAAATTCTCCATGTTATCCACTAGTCCAAAAGGGACGCACTGTGGTTTGCTTGGAATTTTTTTTGTGTGAAAAAATGGGGAAAAGGTACAAGTTCAAATCATCAACTGATTCTGACCAGAGAAAATTAACTGTAGGTATAAAAAGACCCCAAATTCTTTGTCTTGACAGTTTTGATTAGTGTTATTTAGTTTTACCAGTTAGCACCTGGCCGCTGTACATTTTGCTCCAGGCATTGCAGATTTGTTTGATGTGTTTCATGACTTTTTCTCTTCCTTGCCCAGGCAGAAAAGCACCCTGTCTTTGTTCCAACTCACTTCCAGATTTACAAATTAAAAACGGGATTTTCCTCCTGCTTAAGAAAAATAAAAAAAATATGGATTCCAAATCCGACAAGTGACGTCACATTGAGTATGTCTGTTTTATTTTGTCTACGAGATGAAGCTTAAGGGAAAAGTTTTATTCAATGCTGGGGAAAGGCTGAAAATAAATACATAGAACGGTGCAGCTTAAACTGTAGTGATGGGGTTTTTCTTCCTTTATTTTTTTTATTTGACGGGTATTCTGGAGGCTGCAAGTGTCAGCCAAACTCAGATTGGCTTTTTAAAATCTCAAAACTAAGAGGAATCCCGCCAAGAGGATGAGGTGACTCTATACAAATAACAGCACTAACATGGGTGGGCCTAAAACAACATATCCATGATACTCTCAGTACTTTAGCACACTATTGTATGCTTGTCTGTTAGTCTCATTAGTAATTATGGGAATTGTTCAATATGGCAAAGTCTCACTGGCTTTGAGCAACAAACTCAGTACCCTGAACATTCAGTCACATGCCACTAGGCCCTACATCATTGCTTCAGTGCTGGTATGGCAAACATTTGTGTTCCTCTCATGCACCACCCCAAACACCAATTAAGAAGAAATGTAGGCTCCCTCCGACTCCGAGAAGGGCCCATTAACTTACCGCAGTCACAAAGTGTTGGGGAGATGAGGATGAGGGGAAGAGGAGAGGGGCTATAAAAAATGGAGGAAAAAGGAAAAAAGGTTGCAGATGGAGAAACATGAAGCACATTGTTTGGAAGTGAGATCATAGGAGAATCATTCGTTCGCGTTTTATAATCTGAACCTAGTGTGTTAACAGTTAGCTGACATACATCCACCCACGAGGTGGCTTTTAGCCCTTTATCTCTCTCTCCCTCTCTCCATTTCCTATGTCCCCCCCCCCTCTTGCCTTCCTGATTTCTTTGTCCAAAACTTGAAGTATGGGATGAGCGCTCATAATAAGACTCAAACTATTTGTGCAAAGATGTTCAGGTAACACTGACATGACCCAGACTCAGATTTCTCTTCCCAAAACACGAACAAAATTAAAAAGACCCGCTAGGAACATATTCATATGATGACGTGTTAAGGCAACGAAGGCAGAGGTATACAATTGACTTGCATGATAAATCAAAACAGAAACAAAGAAGAAAATTAGAAGTTGATGAAAAACTACAGTTGTCATCAGCCTGATTTCTGTCCCGCACATACAAGAGCACAGAGACCAGCATATCCACAGTGCATAAAAATGCTATAAATTCCATAGATCTACATTATGGAAAAATAATGAATATACATTTAAACTGAATAAACTTTCAGAGTACAACAAGATGGGGTGTAGCGATTGGCACAAAGCTATGTGGCCTCTTCTTAGCAATTTCAGATTAATTTTTATTGTACACAATTTAGCGCCCAAGGTAATCTGCATCTGTCAGTTGTCCTTAATCTGTTGATTGAACAGACACTCAAGAATCAGGTTTCATGTATACATGTGGGTACACATGTGGCTGTTTATCCAGGACCCTCTAGAGAATGCAGCCAGAGTGTCGGAGGCATGCAGACCAGCACTTGAGGTTAGGGGGTTTAGATTTCCACGTAATTCTCCACAGGGAGACACTTAAGAAGAAAACAGTTGCTGGTCTAGTTCAAGGTTAATGTTGTAGAAGTGTAGCTGCAGGTGGTAATAAGTTACTAATGTTGATGGAAGGGAAGCTAACCATACAAGTACATTCATGTGTATAGTTTAATCCTCGCCATTTGATTGGACAAGAGTATACTAACAGCTCAGCTTTGCAGCAATCTTTAGTACAGACGGTCTGGCAGCTAAACCCCACCGACCTATTGGAAAAGGAATGAGGGAACCATTTTATCATGATGACAGATGAAAAATAGGGCAACTCGTATCAAGTGACTAAGCAGAACATAATTTTTCCACATGATGGAGTGTTGTGGCCTGTCCGGCGTGTGCCAGAAAGATGCAAACCTTGCATGAAAGTCATAATTATGCAAACCTGCAGAGTACTGGAACATATGGGTGATAGCCTAGGGTTAAAATTTCATATACCAAGCAAACAAGACAGACGGTGTCGAATATGCACAACAATCCGTCACTTGTCATGTTTAAAATGACGACATAATCATCTGTGTTGCAAACGCCTGAAAGTTAGCAGGATAGAAGAAAAGGCCAAGCAAATGGGCTCTCCTCAAAAATAGGTGCTAATCCAGTATTGTTTCAGATTTTAACAAAACTCTGAAATTTTACCCAGAGTGCTGGCATTAAACAGCTTATTTCAAACATATATCACATTATTTTATGAGTATGCAGATTCAGAATAGGAAAGGCAAACTTTCAGGAGGGAAGAAGAAAGCTGCACAGAAAAGGTTGCATGTGAGTAGATGGATTGCAGTGCTACAGAAATTAAGAAAAGAGTGTTAGCACAAAAACTTCTATTACTACTTTTGGATGTAAATCAGTGGGTAACACAATGACCACACAGTGACAAGACAGCACAGACAAACAAAATAAAAGTAAAGAAAGAAACAGTCTTTGTGCACCGTTTTCCTGCTATCAACATTACATGTCTTAGAGACATTATCTAAATGCCTGGGGAAAGACCCGTTTGTCTGAATGCCCACTGGAGTAAAAACAGCAACAGATACACAAGCAAGACACTCAGGCTATGAGACTCTCAGGCTGCAGCAGTGGAAGTGCTTATGCTCTTCTTAGAGTCTAAGTGGATCCAGATGGAGCGAGCATTGCAGGCCCCCTCTTAAAGCTCTATGAAGAGGAGCTTACTACAACATTAAGGGACAGGACAGCATGACAGTACTTCATAATAAACTGGACAGGAAGAGGAAAAAGAAAACAAATCAAAGAATGGTTGCTTATTCCCGCTTAACTGAAATGACACTGGAACTTTTTGAAGACAAACAGAGGCACACCGACCACATATAAATGCCCTAACGTCAGCTTGTGCTGCCCTCATGTCTGCCTTTGATCATATCATCCGTAAGAGGAAGAATTTCTGAACTGTAAAGCTGAACTGTTTACCAAAAGAAAGAGCTGGCACGCTAGGTAGCAGGTTGTCTGCAAAGAAAACAACAGCTGGGGCTGCCTGCTTGGGTACGGAGTGGAGAACAGGGTGAGCGTGTGACAGAGTGTGGGCTTGTGTTATGGAACCAGGTGGTGACAAGCTCCCATGCTGCATTCCTAACTCAACTTGGAAGTTCTCTGTAAGCACACAAGTCTGTATGTGCGATGGGGAGATAAGTTGGAAGATCCCACATGTTGCACTGAGACAACGAAAACTGTAGTGATACCAACATAAAAGAAGCCGATTCAAGTTTGAGCAATCTATCAGCAAAGACAGTCTAACTTTGCTACAAAAGCTTTAAACAAACACAGATGGTTCAGTAAATACTTATTTTCTAGTCAGAAACGGCGCAATCACAAGCCGAGATTTCATAACACAGTGTTTCTGATGCTGAAGTGATTTCAAATAACAAAAACCAGGGTGAGAGTCAGTGACTCAACAGGACTGTTTGTCCTAAATCCACATGCATACACTTTCAATTGTTCTGTTTAAAACATTGTGTGCCCTACGTATATGGAAAAGGCTTTGGTTTACGCTTTGGTTTAGCCCTAGTGTCACTTTTTTCCTTTCTTTGCTGCAATTTGGGATCTCTTTACTTCAGGTTAACTTAATTACATGTAGGCATGCGTGCAGCTCAATTTATAGTTCTTTAAAAGGGAACCTATTACTTTCTTTCATGTACGTATTGCTGCACTGTTTAATCGGCTCATATGAAACATGGCCAGTGTTTAAAATAATGAGGTCAGCATATCTGCAAAAAATACCTGTGAGCCAAAAATTTGGGCTTTGGACTGCTCTGCACACTCCATTTCACAGTTGTTGTTGTTTTTTTCTTACTGTTGGCTATGCGTGATGTCAAACAGAGCAAATATCCATAATATAATCATCTCAGGAAAGCCAGGTAGAAGGAAAGTGGGTTAAAAGACAAAGTGGTAGAGCTAAAAACAGATTCGTTCAAAGAGCAGCTGAACTAAGTCCCAATTCATGCAAAGTTACTCAAGTAGTTTCCAACAATAAAATAATGCAGTCAGAAAAGAACATACTAATACGTCTCCTTTAAGAATGTGATATACGGCATGATCTGAATGGAAAACAACTTGCAAAACAGAAAGGGGGATTGCACCAGTTATTTGAGAGAGGAATGCATAAGAGGTTGCATTCTTCTCTCCACTGCTGTAGTGGTGTGTGTGTGCATCTCTCTCTCTCTCTCTCTCTCTCTCTTTTGTTTTTTTCCATTTTGTTTGTTTGTTTTGTTTTTGTTTTTTTAACTGTGAATAATAGGCAATATTACTCAACGGAGCCTGGAGCAAAAGATCACATATAAACATATGTTATTCCCCAGGAAACAGAGTGGAGGATGAAGCGGCCTTGGCCGGGCCCAATTGACGATATCATCATACTGGTCAGATAACAGTTACACAATAGGCCTTTCAGAAGAAAAACATTTGGACATGTCACAGTAAAGAAAGAGTACGGGTAAAAACAACAGCATTAATGACAGCTGAATTATTTGTTTAGGTGCTTTGTTCCACTGTTGTGCATACTGATTAATTGCAACTTAGCGTGACAATATCATTAAGAGTTGAATCTGTGCTCTTTTCTACTGGCATGTTAAAATGGGGAAAAGCCCATTTACAGTAGGTTTTAATAACTGCTCAATATTGTCTACTGTCTAAATCCCTGGACAATGTAAGCCTGCTCATTAGAGAAGGTCTAAAACCAAAATAGTGTCTCTTCAGTGCAACAGATGAAAACTAGTAAGGCATAGACTACCTTGATTTATACAGACAGCTGTTTTGGCTACTGTGGCTGCAAGCAGACTCTTTTCCAGGTGGTCAAGACCTAATGAGAGAGGAAATGCTTACTAATCAGCAATGTGTCATCCAGACAGGGGCAAATTTATTTTACTCACATTTCCCAACACAGTATGACAACATGACAGCATCACCAAAGACTAACCAACCACTGTCGAGATTAGGAACTAAACATTAGATAAAAGAAAAGTCCACTTGGTTGGGAGTTGCATAAGACCTTTGTGTGCCCATTAGTGTAGAGACGGGGTCTGCCATGGTAAGGGAAAAGCCACCAGTGGCCTAACAGCTGGCCTGAAGGAGTATTACTATGAGGCGCCTGCTCTGTGGGTATGTATGTGGGTGCGTATATACACACGGACACACACAGACCCCCCTCCTTCCATCTTCAGGACCCACGGGGATCATGGGAGGAGATTTGGTGTCTAGACTATATAGATTCCTCAAGTTCCAGCCAAAAAAGAGTCAGTTACTGACTACAAGAGAAACGGATTCCCTCACTGCATACATGCTAAATGCAGCTGCTGCAGGAAAATACACAGATATCAAATAATGTCACTGTCTACTCTCTAGGACAACTTTATAAAGGCAATGTTAACTTGCTTAAATCAGTCCAAAGCTCAAAGAATCCTCATTTGCACAGTTACGATTTTTACTCTAATTAATAAAATCTTTGAAGTAGATCCGGCAAAAACTAAATGTTTTACAAATACCCAAGTTTGCCATCTGGAGCATGGCATCTCCAGTAGTTATGACCATCTATCACCACTATAAATGATCATATTTTCGAAATCAGGTATACTTCCTGCACGAAAACAGGACAATGGTTTTGCTGCTGCTTCATTTAGCGCTACAACTTTAGGCTCTCTATAGCATAACATTTTGCAAGGGACAAAAGTTTATCTTGTTACATGAACTATAAATACTAATTATACTTTTTAGAGCTCTAATAGTAAAAATCAATTGCTTTTCAGTCCATCAGGTAGTGATGTTGAGGGGTTTTTTATTTTTATTTTTTAAGGGGTCAAAGAGGTGATGGTCAGCATGCAGGAAGAAAGAGAGCGGCATCAGAGAAAATAAATAAATAAGAGAGAACACTGTTTGCTGCTGGGATATAGAAGGAGTGTCACACAAAAGTAAAACACTCCAGGAATACTACGACACGAGGGCTCATCTAACACGCCACCATCCTCACATAACATTATCCAAGGACTACAAAGCTAACCTTACATCAGCTCACTCTTAAGTTGACAAAGCCAAAAGGACAAAAATCAAAGACCTGTGTCCATGCAACATTGTGGAAAACAACGGCTTTTGTTTACATGCTCAAAACAGCCAGATATTCCCACGTGCAGCATCAACAGACGCAGCTGCACCGAGACAGAAGCGAAGCGTGAAGTTGACGAAAGGTAGGCTACAGCAGAAAGGGTTGCATTAGCTTGTGACGCGTGATCGTCACGGCCTGCATATTCCTGTGTCTGTAACAGCTGACTATCTCACTGAGGACTGGCAGCTGCTGGCTCACATTCAAAATACCTGTAAAAGCACAGCAGCCCACATGTTTGCATTCAGTTAAGTTGGACTGTAATACAAACGGTTCAGTTTGTCAGGTGCATGTAGCATTTATGATAGTGTTGAGCCATTTTCCAGCAATCAAAATGACTGAAATGAGGGGAACATAATAAGGGCGATATAGACAGATTAGAATTTAAAGTTTAAAGGCCATAAATTGTAATATATCATGATATATTTTACTGCACTACCAAGCATTTTACAAAATGTTTAAAAACTCAAAGATATCATAGTGGGAGTTAAGTATCATGATAACAATTATATCACGGGGTCTCTGGTGATTCCCACCATCAAGATTTACCAGTCCCTCATAAACATGCAAGTCAGTTGGCTTATTAATTTAACCACTGATATACGTGACAACTTTTCTGTGTTAAGCAGAATATTGTGTTGCTCTAATATCCAAAAACCCAAAATAGAAATTAGCAAATAGAAACAAGAATCATCTCCCTCTCTGTGCCCTGAACATACTTTCAAGTACTGCCAGGCTTTCTTCAGGGCATCAAATAATGAAAAAGTGCAGGGTGAAGAAAAGTCCTGTTGTGCTCATGCTGACAAATATCCAAGCAAGTATCTACATGCAAGAGGTTTTCTGCAACCCACCTCACATGGCTGATGACCACAGGTTAGCAATGGTTGCTTTTTGTTGCCTACAAACTAAAATTATCTGCAATTAAAAATCAATCTGTGTTTTCTGTTTCCAAAGAAGCACGTTACAACCACAAACCTGCAATATTTAAATGTATCATTTTACACTAAAATCTTTACATTTGCTTTGAAACTGCACTTATGTATTTGTGATTAAGTGCATCCTCTTGTATGTTTTCGTACAGTGGCGGTTACAAACACCCCCTCCTCCTTACATTATGGTTGTTTGTTTTACATAATTTCACAATAAATGCACCAAATTATTGCTAATAGGAACTGCGTGCACTTTGGCCACAATATCCATGTAATAACATTGTGATAGCATTGGTTTACAGTTTGTCCTGTGGTTTGCAGGTGTTGCTTTAACTGCTGATGTGAAAAAACCCCACAGAAACATAAATCCTAACAATCTACTCATTATAGTGAAAAGTGCTCCAGTTTCTACTACCCATGTCCTACTACTACCTGTGGCATGCAAATAAGATTTTAAGTGTGTACTTAATCATTTTAAATCTGTACTGGACGTAACAGTGAGTCATGCTGCCTGTCTGGTCATGGGAAATACTGGTTGCAGAAAAAGCTAGATCACATTTAACTGTACACCACTTCCATTTGTCTGTGTGTATTCCCACCCAAAAACTAAGTCAGGTCATCCGCTTAGTTTAGTTAAAATCAACTTCTGGCCCATAGAGATATTATGAGCCCTACTTAAAAAAAAGAAGAAAGAGTTATTAAGCACACTTTTTATATGAAATGGTATCTGGGTCACCACTTCACTGTACTAAAACACAACCCCATAAATAAATGTGACCACCAGGGGGCGAATTTCCCTTTTTATACCACCAACATTTGGGTACTTCAAATATTAAAGCACAGCCAGATAATATTGTTGCAAGCCTTAAAAAAAGTTAGAAACTCTTTTCTTTTCTCCAAAACGTTCACAGCTGTCCTGTTTCCAGCGTCAGCCCATTTCAGGGAATGAAAACAAAGGAAAAGAATTCTTTAAAGTCTTTCTATGCAGCCATTTAATTTCTTACAGCTTGCAAGTGGTGCACTTTAAACCGGTCGCTGGAACATCTAAAGAGAAGATATCTAACTAAAGAAAATTTTATGCTGACACCAACCACGGACACATTGACTGAAAATCTGGTGAATTTTTCCAGATTCATTTTAGTTTCACTTTCCAGGGTGAGTCTGCTCAATTCTAGTTTGCTGTGATTTTTACTTTTTACTAGTTTTACTTCCTTTTGTGTGTTTCATTTGTCAGAGGATAATTTAAGTCCACAATGGGTTTTACAATACAAATACCTGACTCGCAATCACATACACATCCCAGTTTCCATAAACAGATATTTTTTTCTCTGGCTAGTCGTGCTGAAGTATAAAACAAAACAAAAAAATCATCCATCATTTTTATAAGCACTTATTCAGAATTTTGGGCCCACTGGAGCCTATCAGTGCTGTCACAGGCACTAACTTTTTAAAAATCTCTTCGTGTATAACCTCTGAATCAGTTTCTTTAGTGGCTTTAACTCTGTGACATCAGCTGCGGCACCCACACAAGGTTACAAAAGTCAAGAGGTGCACCACTGGCCAAAATGAAACCAAAGCGTGGCTTGACCCAGCAAATGCATGTCACTTTTGGAGTGTTGCACCCTTCGCAAGGCCAAGAATGGTGGGTGTAATGGCACCATAACACTACATTAAAAGACAGAAATCAAAGTTCTTCACCCTCATCATTTTTAGTAAGAAAATCATCAGTTTAGAACAAGTGATGTTAACCAAGAATAAATGACACATGAAGGGCGTTGTAAAGTTGTCTCTGCGCTACAAAGTAACAACTTATTCAACCAAATGGAAGCACTTTCTGTGTGCTGTTTGTATGTTCTCCCTGTGTTTGCGTAGGTTCTCTCCGGGTACTCCGGCTTCCTCCCACAGTCCAAAGACATGCAGTTAGTGGGGTTAAGTTCATTGGTCATTCTAAATTGCCTATAGGTGTGAATGTGAGTGCAAATGGTTGTTTGTCTCTATGTGTTAGTCCTGCGACAGACTGGCGACCTATCCAGGATGTACCCTGTGGTAGCTGGGACAAGCTCCAGCACCTCCCGCAACCCTGAAAAGGATCACCGGGAGAAAATGGAAAGATGGATAGAAACACAACACAAACTGCAGTACAGTGGTCCCTCGCTATAACGCAGTTCACCTTTTGTGGCCTCGCTGTTTCGCGAATTTTTTTGTGTAACTTTGTACGCTTTTTTTTTTTTTTTAACAACATATTGTGTTCTGCGTCCTGATCAGCTGTGGACCATTGTCAGTCAATCTCGTGCCGTGTCTCCTGTCCATTACAGAATGCGTTCAGCTTGTCAAATTTACATAAATCTTTGATCGCTAGCAGTGTGACTCTGAAGTCCTGTACTGTATGTCTGTAAGTTTTCTCCCCAACAAACACAACAATGTCAATGAAACATTTTGCACTGGACATATGCAAAGGTTTGAACTTTGAGAATGTTTAAACAAGAGAGAAAAGTATGAAAATGTTCACACCTGTCTGAGAAAAGTGTATAAAGTGTGTAGTGAGGGGTTTTACAGCCTTAAAACATCTATAATAATTGTAAAAAATAAAGGTGGCTACTTCGCGGATTTCACCTATCGCAGGTTATTTTTAGAACGTAACTCCCATGCTACCACTGGATAATTAATGCATGAGTTTTGGTGCATTTTTAAGTTAAATATATATGTTATTTTCTTCTTAGAGATGCTCTGAATTTAGGTAAATAAGGAGGATAATAATACTGAATAATTTTGGTCATCCCTACTTTGGATTATGGGAGGAAGTGGGAGAAAACCAAGACCAAAAAATTACTTTAGTTGTTTTTAAAATGTTTAATATTGTTTCAGTTACTTTGGGGACTGGGATTTAAGTGTCATTGATTTTTTTTTTTTCAGTTAATTCCCCCATATTCTGGTTTTTAAGATTAATTTCAGTTAACTAAGATAACCTTGGACCAAGTACATCTGTCCTGGTATTTAACAGGCTTGTTAACATAGTCCAATATGTACTTTAATTATTGAACTACACAGTTGTATGATTAACTTAAGCACGCAAACACTGCGATTTGAAACACACAAGGTGAAAGCTAAAAATGGAATAGTTCTGTACAAGCTAACCATGCCTAAACACAGTACATACCTACACACACAGCATGCAGAAGTGCCAAGAACAGAAACAGGTCTTTGCTTGCCCCTCACTACCTCTGTCTCTTTCTCAAGCAGCTGCATGCAGAGGTCTGAACCTGCCTGCTGAGAAGCAGCATGGTTCTAAAGATCCTAGTTTTAACTAGTTTGCTTCACCGGGAAGAAGAAAAAACAAAACATAAAATCATGTGTTGATCTTGCCCTCCTCTTGCACTGTGACTCACATCCCCTCTTACGGTCTAACCTGCACATCACAAGAGGAAAGGGATAAAAAGGAAAAGCAAATGCATCCCATGTCAGTGACCCTTTACAAAATTTGATCCATTTACCAGCACACAATTTCATTCTATTTGCATGACCTTCGATGTCCTGTTCCCCACTGTGTTAAGCAAGCTTTAGAGTCAGTGGAAAGCAATCCTGCCAAGGCAATCACAACGCTAAAGACACATTCGGTAAACCTATCAGTTAGCTAGATGCATGATTCACATCCACTAATTAAAAATCATATTAAAAATTAAATTAAAAAAAGATGCATCTCTGATAATAATGAGTATCTTTTTTCTGCAGCCCTTCCATTACTTTGAAAAATTGTCTTCTACACTGATAATATCTGTTTACCTCTCTTTCCACTGATGCCTCACATAGGAGTGCACCCAGGAATCAGCCAGTATCAATAATGCAAAAGTTCACCACTAAAATGACATTTACAGATGCCAGTGATTAATAACTTTGCACTGGTGTATAAATGTTAAAAGAACATGTGCAGAGCTGAAAGGTTTCAAAAACATTTATACCTCTGTAGGTTTTGTAAAAACAGGAAACATAACACACAAAAACCCCCATCAGAATCGACACTCTCAGCCATATTCTAAACACTGATATTACCCATGAATTTCACAATCAGTGCATGTCTGGTCTTTAGACAGAAATGCTTAATGCAGTAATAATTTACTTCCTGTTTGATCTGAACCCCTCACTGCGGAAAATTTAAGACCAATTAAAAAAGTTTACAGGGGCAAATTAAAAATTTGTCTTTGATTATACTAGTCAAACTGGAAAATAATGAGCTAGCAATGACATAAACATGAGGCAAAGTAATACATTAAGTCATGACAGTGTTTCATGAGCAATGTTTAAAACTATGGAAATCTGCTGAAACTCAAACCAGCAGAAAAACAGAAACAAAATCAGACGGCTTTAAATGGACATAAACGATACACTTCCCACCAAACACAAAGACAACACACACCCAGGTAAGACTTCTCTCTCATACGTGGTGAAGCTCTGCACCAACAGTATGCCAGTCTTACCCAGAGGCAAACATGGCTCCCAAAGGTGTGGAGCAACAATGCAACTATTCTGATAGTCCATTAATCATTGAAGTCTATTTTTAAACCAAACTACCAAACATTCCTGGACTCATCACTCATGTTAAGATTTGACATGTTGACAATGAGCAGTCACTCAAAGTTTATCTCGTGTGTCTGACAGTGTAAAGTCAGAAAAACCCTCAGCATACTGCACACATTTGCTAAAAATATTTTAAAGACTGTGTTGAAGGTGTAAAGGCATTTCTGTGCCCAAGAAGCTCAAAAAACTTTTATGACATTACATTATAGCATTGCTTCCATCTGTGGAGGTCAATATTATTATAATAAACACACATTTAATAAACTAAGTTACATCTTGTAAAGGGTCAAGTGTAAACTCATCTCCTGGTAAAAACAGTTACTTTGGTAATGTTTACTGATAGATTTCCATCAAATACAAGCTACATGTCATCATTTTTCTTAAAAATGAGCTTTAAAAATATACTGCTTTGTGCACAAAGTGTGTAAAATTTCAAAAGAACATAAATATAGCAGCTGGACAGCAATTTATTTTATCTTCATTGATTAATTAGTCAGATCATAATCGATGTTTAGCTTTGGCTAATATGTACAGTGGTTGCTCCAGTAAGGGCATTTTCACTGTGGGGTTTATTTTGCTGAAAAAAAAAAGTTTGTCACAGGCAGAGTCAAAAATAACAAGGAATTTTTTTGTGCTTGATTTCAGGCCAATGCCCACACAAGATATTAAATAAAAATTTAAAAAAAGCTTCAAAATGCACACATGCACACTTCAAAAATCAAGAATTTCCCCTACTGAGCAAATTTATTATACTTTAGGAAATCCATTTGCTGTCAACATAATAAGTGACAAAAACATTTGATCTTACCGTGCACAGCAAAAACATTACAAGGCTGGTTCCCATGGCGTGATGATTCCTTCTTCGAGCCCTTGATGAAGGCCGGCAAACTGGGTCTCCTCTGGTCCCCTACAAGCTTCCCCGGCTGCTGCCCCATAAGGGCAGGGTGCCAGGCCGCAGCCGGGACTCTCCAAGCTGGACTCAGTTGCCCACCAGAAAAAGAGGAGATTGGGAAAAGAAAAGAATCCGTTCCCCTGGCTCGGGCACTCCCCTCCCAGAATTTAGGTGATGGAGGTCACCAGCACAAATCAGTGATGCTCCAGTATGTCTCTGTTTATCATGCATTAATGGAGTGTGAGTGCTTTAAGGGACATTTCACAGCGATCTAGAGACAAATAAAACAAGATTCAGTGATGATTTCATTTAACACAAAGATATATGACCCTAAAGTCAAAATAAAACAAGAACTAATTTGACTGGTAGTTTATGTGCCAAATAGCAAACCACAAGCTAATCTTAACTGCTCATTTAGTTTTATTGTGTTCCACTTTAATTGTGATGTCAGGTGTTTCCTTTTCTATACAAATTAGTTTTTCCCTGTTGCATATAACCTAAACGTCAGCTAAATTTTCTATTTTTAATGCCGGTCTATTCAATTCAGTTTTATCTATATAGCACAATATCAGTTGCCTCAAGGCTCTTTAAATAAAAAAGATAGATACTAAAACCCCTAATCTAGGTTAAACTACACTCATATTTATTCCTGCTATCTACCATTCGCATTTTATTCCGCACATTTGGTGTGGAGGACACACAATTTAGTTGTACAATGACAATAAAGGGCTATTCTATTTTATTCTATTATAGATATGCAAAAAAACTGCCAAGTGTTAGATTTAAAAACTAGTCACGGAGAGAAAAAGCAAGAAAAGTAGCAAGTATTGATAGCCATAACAATACTGCCCTTATTTTATTGGAATACCAAAGTTAAAAAAATATATAAATGAAAAAAAAGATCATTTAATCATCAGTAACAGGCACTGAAGTAAATGTGCCAGATAAAGCAAACTTTTGCTCTAGTTACGAACGCCGTGGGGAGTAAAAACAAGTGTTTACAGAAACTTACACAGTCACAGAAACATATATATGATTTGTTAGCTGGCGACCTTAAGCTAATGTTGGAGATAGCCATGAAAGCTAACCAACGTCTGCTGGTGGTATGCAGCGCCAGACCCTTAAATGCACACCAAGCAGGCAACAGTTGGCTGTCGCTGGCTCGCTGGTAGGGAAACCGCCGACAAGTGCACTTAAACGTCTCACAAAAACATGATTTGACCGCCACCCTTTCAACACTTTGCAGCTGGTCTTTCCAAAGCCACAGTTGGTTTCAAACTTCCGTGTCCACTTTTCTCGTCTTGCGGAGTTTCTTTCCCTGCGGTACCCGGACTAAAAGGCACTTCAATCAAGGCAAATCGAGGCAACTCAGCCGGGCAGAGAGCGACGACTCTTTTTACAAGTCCTTTCCTCTGTTCACAGTTGCCGAGCTCTTCGTTACCGAACCCCTGGCTCTCGTACTTATTCATAGCTTTCA